>NC_088881.1:35929387-36057826 GCF_032884065.1 Artemia franciscana
AATCGCATCCACATTGAAAAATAAAGCACCTGGCTGCATTTCTGGCATGAAGTAGCTCTTTAATTCTAATATTATTAGATGTATTTGCTTCATTATACTCCTTTATAGAAAATATAGCTCACGAAATCACTTAGAAATTTTTCTTTTAGGATCAAGTCAAACTAATAACTGATTCGTTTATGAACACACAATAGTAATAGGAAGGCAACAAGCCCACCCATTTACCCTTACTCCCCCAAATATTTCCAATCACAATTTTGAGATCGTCATTTTGTCAAAATAGTCCAAATATCAAACAGCTATGGGACCGGATTTGATATCCCCTCAGCCCTCGGGACAAGGGCATCAGTTTATACTAGTTATCTATTGTTAACATATATGGTTTTTTTTTTATGGAAGAAATGGTCATATGAAATTTAGGGATGGTTCTTTCGATTGGAAATAGAAGGTCATCACTTGTATCTATCATAATTCTTTTCACTTGTGTGTTGGCAGTTGCATTGGAAGGAATGTCTAAGAAGTCTTGAGCCATCCTCTAAAATATATTTCTCTCTTGTAGTCTTCTTTGTAGGTCTTCTTTTCGTAATTCTGTTGATCATGGTGAAAATGATGACAGGATAATTAATGGTTTCAATTAGACCTTGGTCCAAATACTTTTCAGGATTGTGTATCAAATCGTTGTTGAATTCATATTCCGTGGATTTAAAAGACTTCAAAGTTTTTGAATTTCCCAATCGCATCCACATTGAAAAATAAAACACCTGGCTGCATTCCTGGCATGAAGTAGTTCTTTATTGCATGAAGTAGCAATTTTACTCTTAGGATCAAGTCAAACAAATAACTGATTCGTTTATGAACACACAATAGTGATAGGAAGGCAACAAGCCCACCCATTTACCCTTTTTTCCCCAAATATTTCCAATCACAATTTTGAGATCGTCATTTTTTCAAAATTGTCCAAATATCAAACAGCTATGGGACCGGATTTGATATCCTCTCAGCCCTCGGGACAAGGGCATTTGTTTATACTAGTTGTCTATTGTTAACATATATGTTTTTTATGGAAAGAATAGTCATATGAACATTAGGGACGGTTCATTGGATTGGAAATAGAAGGTTGTAGTGTCCTTTTTCGGTTTAGGAAGTAATCAGAGGGTAACCACTCCTCACCCTCATTCACCTCTTTATCTCAAAACACATACAATCAAAATCTTGAAATAGCCATTTTGTTAAAAATAGTCCAAAAGTCAAATAGGTATAACTCATGGGCGGATAAATCCCTTGCTATTCATGGGGCAAGGGCTGTTACTTATGCAAGTTGCCCAGTTTTAAACTATAATGTTTTACAGCAAGGAATGATCGTAATAACTTTGAAGAGACTTATTTGATTGGAAATAGGAAGTTTTTGTGCCTTTTTCAAGAATCAAAAATAGGCGGAGGGTAACCAGCCCCTCGAAAACGGCAACAGAATAAATTCAACTCATCATATCTGAAATAAATCGAGGATTTTTTCCCTCTCAAAATATAGGGCTAATTAAAACTGCATCTATAGTAGGTCTTCTTTTCATAATTCTGTTGATCATGGTGAAAATGATATAGCTGACAGGATAATTAATGGTTTCCAAATGAGACAAACTGAGAAAAAGAACGAAGTGAAAGCAAAACAAGATTAAAGTTTAAGACAATACACGAAAGCAGATTAAATAATAAACCCATATAAAGTACAAACAAAGTAAATAGCAATACAACACTATGAATACGAAATTGAAACACAAAAAAATTAACAGTTATACAAAAAGCTTGCAATTGAAATTAAACAAATAAAAAAAAACAAGTAACTAAAGACATAACTTATGAAAGCAAAGTGGATACAAACCTCGAGCTAAATAGCTTTCATGAAAAGTGATTTGGTACAACCCATACCCCTCCCCTATAATATCTACCTCATCGTACCTTTTAACGTTTACATTTGGATTCGGGCTTCTTCTTCTTCTTCTTCTCTAATTCCTAATTCTTTTTTATGTCTACTTTCTAGGTGTTTTTTTAACTGGATCTCAAAGTCTGGAGCTATTTCTTTAATTATGCGACTCCCTGGTCCTTTAATTAGACCTTGGTCCAAATACTTTTCTGGATCGTGTATCAAATCATTGTTGAATTCCTATTCCGTGGATTTAAAAGATTTTAAAAGTTTTTGAATTTCCCAATCGCATCCACATTGAAAAATAAAACACCTGGCTGCATTCCTGGCTTGAAGTAGTTCTTTAATTCTAATATTATTAGATCTCTTTGCTTCATTGTACTCCTTTATAGATAATACCAAATTTCTCACGAAATCACTGAGGAATTTTTTTCTTAGGATCAAGTTAAATTAATAACTGATTCGTTTATGAACACACACTAGTGATAGGAAGGCAACAAGCCCACCCATTTACCCTTTTTCCCCCAAATATTTCCAATCACAATTTTGAGATCGTCATTTTGTCAAAATAGTCCAAATATCATACAGTTATGGGACCGGATTTGATATCCCCTCAGCCCTCTGGACACGGGCATTAGTTTATACTAATTGTCTATTGTTAACATATATGGTTTTTTATGGAAAGAATGGTCATAAAAAATTGAAACACAAAAAATGAACAGTTATACAAAAAGCTTGCAATTAAAATTAAACAAATAAAAAAAACAACAAGTAAATAAAGACATAACTTATGAGAGCAAAGTGGATACAAACCTAAAGATAAATAGCTTTCATGAAAAGTGAATTGGTGCAACCCATACCCCTCCCCTATAATATATACCTCATTGTACCTTTTAACGTTTACGTTTTGGATTCGGGCAAATTCTAATTATTTCGTGATGGTGGGGCAATTGCCGTAGCTTATTGGTCAAAAGCAAAACCTAGGGTAATTCTATGTAAACCAATGAATTAATTCTTGTTTAGCATCTAGACTTGACACTTCATCGAAATACGAGATTTAAGTGGATATTTGATTACGATTTAATGTGTCTACGACTTTTTGAAGTGAAATAGAAAAAATAAGGAAATCAGGGCAAGGCTCTACCGGGGGGGGGGACGATGTTTGTCTGATTCGTAAAAACGGAAAAAATGAATTAAAAAATATGCTTATTCTTAGGTTCCATTAAAAAATTCTTGTGTGATGCGGCCCTGAATGAGAGATTAGGAGTTTCTGGTGCCAGGTATTTTTTATATGTTTAGCTGTAAATCTGAAACTGTTGTTTTAAAGTGAAATTACCAGTTTTTCTCTGATGCGGATGCTTTTGTAATATAGTTGACTTGAGTTGGCTAGGCATCTTCAGGTTGATTGAAAAACATTCTTTCTAAAGAAAGAAATTAATTTCTTATACCACACTGCTTTTTCATTTACAAAAATGAAAGAAAGAAAACTGGGTTTAATTTAAAATGGGTTTACTGCCGCTGCTTTATTTAAATTAAACCTCATTTTTCCCTCTTTAATTTTTAACTATAGAAAATATTTGACTAGACTAGCTGACAGTTCGACTGACTATATGACACCCAATGTGTTGCTTTGGCGCGCAGCGCCTCAGCAACCAGTGACTGGAATCAGCTAGTCTTTTTATATAATGACTAATCATATCTGTTAAGTTTATCAATTGAAAAAATTTAGATGCTCTTAGAATTTCTTCAACATTACTAATAAATATATCTATACATTTAATATATACATACATATATATATATATATATATATATATATATATATATATATATATATATATATATATATATATATATATATATATATATATATATATATATATATATATATATATATATATATATATATATATATAAATATCTGGGTTTATATCTTCGATTTTTATTTCATTTGATTCTTTAAGATTGCTTCTAAGAATTTAAGCAAAATAATCGCATACAGAAAAATCAAAGGTTTTTTCCGCTATTTAAGAGTGTTATTAATTGAGGTACAGTTCTGAGTTGATCTGTACATAAGTCGTTTATCAGTTCTTCCTATGTACCAAAGACCATAAGAACAAGGAATTCTTTAGACACCAGAGTTATCACCTATCGGGATAGGGCCTTTTTCTTGGTAGATTTGGGAACTGATAGTTTTTTTGGGTCTAAGGTAGTAAGTTAAACCGTTATTTTTTCTTAGATTTTTGGAAATGTGGTCTGAACCCTTTTAACGTACGGGAAATGCACATTATATTAATTATATTATATTGATAATGTACATCTACATCCAATAATGGGGATATAAAAAATTGTGAGAAGTATGTTTCATATCCTATTTGTTTTCATATTTTTGGTCTTTTATTGAATTTTATTTATTTTTGTGTGGCAGGGTTTTCTCCTTAGATTTTTTGAAATGTGGTCTGTAACCCCTTTAACGTACGGGAGATGTAAATTAATGCCAGAATTGCCTCTTACTCAATTCAACTATCTGTCTTGGCTATTTCTGCAATTTGCTATGACTTGATGGCCACAACTATTCCATTGTAATTCAAAAATCAACGTGACAGTAGGAGTGAGATGTATAAAGAACATTCAGTCTATATAATAGTTGAAATTGATGCTATGAACCAACAAGAGAGAAATATGTTTCAGAGGATGCCTCAAGACTTCTTAGACATTCATTCCAATGCAACTGCCGATACACAAGTGCAAAGAATTATGATAGATACAAGTGATGAATTTGAAACTTTCAAAGAATCTAGACCTAACAAAAGCGTAAAATTAAAAGAAATCAACGATGAGTTTTTATGTGAGTTCTTACAGCATTTAAAAAAGAAAGAGTTTACGCTTGTTCTAATTTCTAAACCATTCACTACAAAATTTAATGCAGGAATATATCAAATTCGATAATTAGGTCGTTGTATATTAGGCTGTGATTTGATATTTGTAGATTTTTTTATAATTTCTATATCCATCACCAAATAAATTTGTGCTAGTTTAGAATTGTTAAGAGAATTTTAATCTTTAATGACAATCTCATTAACTTATTGATATGTCAACGTCTTCTTTTTTGTTTAATGCATATAGCGAGGTCAAGAATCCCTAAATAAAAATCCTTAAATTTAATAAAAAATCTAAACTATAAAGTAAGTCTAGATGGATCGAAAATTTGGATTATGAAAATAATTATGATATTTTGCTTTTTCCTGAAAAACATTTACGAATATCATAAATATCAATCTGATCTTCTTCTTTTCTAATTCCTAATTCTTTTTGACGTCTACTTTCTAGGTGTTTCTTCAATTCGATCTCAAACCTTGGAGCTATTTCTTTCATTATGTGACTCCCTAGTCCTTCAATTAGACCTTGGTCGAAATACTTTTCAGGATTGTGTAGCAAATCGTTGTTGAATTCATATTCCGTGGATTTAAAAGACTTTAAAAGTTTTTGAATTTCCCAATTGCATCCACATTGAAAAATAAAACACCTGGCTGCATTCCTGGCATGAAGTAGATCTTTAATTCTAATATTATTAGATCTGTTTGCTTCATTGTACTCCTTTATAGATAATACCATATTTCTCACGAAATCACTTAGCAATTTTTCTCTTAGGATCAAGTCAAACTAAAAACTGATTCGTTTATGAACACAAAATAGTGATAGGAAGGCAACAAGCCCACCCATTTACCCTTTTTTCCCCAAATATTTCCAATCACAGTTTTGAGATCGTCATTTTGTCAAAATATTCCAAATATCAAACAGCTATGGGACCGGATTTAATTCAACAGCCCTCGGGACAAAGGCATTAGTTTATATTAGTTGTCTATTGTTAACATATATGGTTTTTTATGGAAGGAATGGTCATATGAACCTTAGGGACGGGTCATTCGATTGGAAATCGAAGGTTGTAGTGTCCTTTTTAGGTTTAGGAAGTAATCAGAGGGTAACCACTCCTCACCCCAATTCACCCCTTTATCTCAAAACACATACAATTAAAATCTTGAAATAGCCATTTTGTTCAAAATAGTCCAAATGTCAAATAGCTATAACTCATGGGCGGATAAATCCCTTGCTATTCATGGGGCAAGGGCTGTTACTAATGCAAGTTGCCCAGTTTTAAACTATAATAATTTAGAGCAAGGAGTGATCGTAATAACTTTGAAGAGACTTATTTGATTGGAAATAGGAAGTTTTTGTGCCTTTTTCAAGAATCAAAAATTGGCGGAGGGTAACCAGCCCCTCAAAAATGACAACAGAACAAGTTCAGCATATCATATCTGAAATAAATTGAGGATTTTCTTCCTCTCAAAATATAGGGCTAATTAAAACTGCGTCTATAGTCGTCTTCTTTTCGTAATCCTGTTGATCATGGTGAAAATGATATAGCTGACAGGATAATTAATGGTTTCCAAATGAGACAAACTGAGAAAAAGAACGAAGTGAAAGCAAAACAAGATTAAAGTTTAAGACAATACACGAAAGCAGATTAAATAATAAACCCATAAAAAATACAAACAAAGTAAATAGCAATACAATACTATGAACACGAATTTGAAACACGAAAAAAAACAGTTATACAAAAAGCATGCAATTAAAATTAAACAAATAAAAAAAAACAAGTAACTAAAGACATAACTTATGAAAGTCAAGTGGATACAAACCTCGAGCTATATAGGCTTCATGAAAAGTGAATTGGTGCAACCCATACCCCTCCCCTATACCTCATCTCACCTTTTAACGTTTACGTTTGGATTCGGGCTTCTTCTTCTTCTTCTTCTCTAATTTCTAATTCTTTTTGACGTCTACTTTCTAGGTGTTTTTTTAATTCGATCTCAAACTCTGGAGCTATTTCTTTCATTATGTGAATCCCTGGTCCTTTAATTAGACCTTGGTCCAAATACTTTTCAGGATTGTGTATCAAATCGTTGTTGAATTCATATTTCATGGATTTAAAAGACTTTAAAAGTTTTTGAATTTCCCAATCGCATCCACATTGAAAAATAAAGCACCTGGCTGCATTTCTGGCATGAAGTAGCTCTTTAATTCTAATATTATTAGATGTATTTGCTTCATTATACTCCTTTATAGAAAATATAGCTCACGAAATCACTTAGAAATTTTTCTTTTAGGATCAAGTCAAACTAATAACTGATTCGTTTATGAACACACAATAGTAATAGGAAGGCAACAAGCCCACCCATTTACCCTTACTCCCCCAAATATTTCCAATCACAATTTTGAGATCGTCATTTTGTCAAAATAGTCCAAATATCAAACAGCTATGGGACCGGATTTGATATCCCCTCAGCCCTCGGGACAAGGGCATCAGTTTATACTAGTTATCTATTGTTAACATATATGGTTTTTTTTTTATGGAAGAAATGGTCATATGAAATTTAGGGATGGTTCTTTCGATTGGAAATAGAAGGTCATCACTTGTATCTATCATAATTCTTTTCACTTGTGTGTTGGCAGTTGCATTGGAAGGAATGTCTAAGAAGTCTTGAGCCATCCTCTAAAATATATTTCTCTCTTGTAGTCTTCTTTGTAGGTCTTCTTTTCGTAATTCTGTTGATCATGGTGAAAATGATGACAGGATAATTAATGGTTTCAATTAGACCTTGGTCCAAATACTTTTCAGGATTGTGTATCAAATCGTTGTTGAATTCATATTCCGTGGATTTAAAAGACTTCAAAGTTTTTGAATTTCCCAATCGCATCCACATTGAAAAATAAAACACCTGGCTGCATTCCTGGCATGAAGTAGTTCTTTATTGCATGAAGTAGCAATTTTACTCTTAGGATCAAGTCAAACAAATAACTGATTCGTTTATGAACACACAATAGTGATAGGAAGGCAACAAGCCCACCCATTTACCCTTTTTTCCCCAAATATTTCCAATCACAATTTTGAGATCGTCATTTTTTCAAAATTGTCCAAATATCAAACAGCTATGGGACCGGATTTGATATCCTCTCAGCCCTCGGGACAAGGGCATTTGTTTATACTAGTTGTCTATTGTTAACATATATGTTTTTTATGGAAAGAATAGTCATATGAACATTAGGGACGGTTCATTGGATTGGAAATAGAAGGTTGTAGTGTCCTTTTTCGGTTTAGGAAGTAATCAGAGGGTAACCACTCCTCACCCTCATTCACCTCTTTATCTCAAAACACATACAATCAAAATCTTGAAATAGCCATTTTGTTAAAAATAGTCCAAAAGTCAAATAGGTATAACTCATGGGCGGATAAATCCCTTGCTATTCATGGGGCAAGGGCTGTTACTTATGCAAGTTGCCCAGTTTTAAACTATAATGTTTTACAGCAAGGAATGATCGTAATAACTTTGAAGAGACTTATTTGATTGGAAATAGGAAGTTTTTGTGCCTTTTTCAAGAATCAAAAATAGGCGGAGGGTAACCAGCCCCTCGAAAACGGCAACAGAATAAATTCAACTCATCATATCTGAAATAAATCGAGGATTTTTTCCCTCTCAAAATATAGGGCTAATTAAAACTGCATCTATAGTAGGTCTTCTTTTCATAATTCTGTTGATCATGGTGAAAATGATATAGCTGACAGGATAATTAATGGTTTCCAAATGAGACAAACTGAGAAAAAGAACGAAGTGAAAGCAAAACAAGATTAAAGTTTAAGACAATACACGAAAGCAGATTAAATAATAAACCCATATAAAGTACAAACAAAGTAAATAGCAATACAACACTATGAATACGAAATTGAAACACAAAAAAATTAACAGTTATACAAAAAGCTTGCAATTGAAATTAAACAAATAAAAAAAAACAAGTAACTAAAGACATAACTTATGAAAGCAAAGTGGATACAAACCTCGAGCTAAATAGCTTTCATGAAAAGTGATTTGGTACAACCCATACCCCTCCCCTATAATATCTACCTCATCGTACCTTTTAACGTTTACATTTGGATTCGGGCTTCTTCTTCTTCTTCTTCTCTAATTCCTAATTCTTTTTTATGTCTACTTTCTAGGTGTTTTTTTAACTGGATCTCAAACTCTGGAGCTATTTCTTTAATTATGCGACTCCCTGGTCCTTTAATTAGACCTTGGTCCAAATACTTTTCTGGATCGTGTATCAAATCATTGTTGAATTCCTATTCCGTGGATTTAAAAGATTTTAAAAGTTTTTGAATTTCCCAATCGCATCCACATTGAAAAACAAAACACCTGGCTGCATTCCTGGCTTGAAGTAGTTCTTTAATTCTAATATTATTAGATCTCTTTGCTTCATTGTACTCCTTTATAGATAATACCAAATTTCTCACGAAATCACTGAGGAATTTTTTTCTTAGGATCAAGTTAAATTAATAACTGATTCGTTTATGAACACACACTAGTGATAGGAAGGCAACAAGCCCACCCATTTACCCTTTTTCCCCCAAATATTTCCAATCACAATTTTGAGATCGTCATTTTGTCAAAATAGTCCAAATATCATACAGTTATGGGACCGGATTTGATATCCCCTCAGCCCTCGGGACACGGGCATTAGTTTATACTAATTGTCTATTGTTAACATATATGGTTTTTTTATGGAAAGAATGGTCATAAAAAATTGAAACACAAAAAATGAACAGTTATACAAAAAGCTTGCAATTAAAATTAAACAAATAAAAAAAACAACAAGTAAATAAAGACATAACTTATGAGAGCAAAGTGGATACAAACCTAAAGATAAATAGCTTTCATGAAAAGTGAATTGGTGCAACCCATACCCCTCCCCTATAATATATACCTCATTGTACCTTTTAACGTTTACGTTTTGGATTCGGGCAAATTCTAATTATTTCGTGATGGTGGGGCAATTGCCGTAGCTTATTGGTCAAAAGCAAAACCTAGGGTAATTCTATGTAAACCAATGAATTAATTCTTGTTTAGCATCTAGACTTGACACTTCATCGAAATACGAGATTTAAGTGGATATTTGATTACGATTTAATGTGTCTACGACTTTTTGAAGTGAAATAGAAAAAATAAGGAAATCAGGGCAAGGCTCTACCGGGGGGGGGGGGACGATGTTTGTCTGATTCGTAAAAACGGAAAAAATGAATTAAAAAATATGCTTATTCTTAGGTTCCATTAAAAAATTCTTGTGTGATGCGGCCCTGAATGAGAGATTAGGAGTTTCTGGTGCCAGGTATTTTTTATATGTTTAGCTGTAAATCTGAAACTGTTGTTTTAAAGTGAAATTACCAGTTTTTCTGTGATGCGGATGCTTTTGTAATATAGTTGACTTGAGTTGGCTAGGCATCTTCAGGTTGATTGAAAAACATTCTTTCTAAAGAAAGAAATTAATTTCTTATACCACACTGCTTTTTCATTTACAAAAATGAAATAAAGAAAACTGGGTTTAATTTAAAATGGGTTTACTGCCGCTGCTTTATTTAAATTAAACCTCATTTTTCCCTCTTTAATTTTTAACTATAGAAAATATTTGACTAGACTAGCTGACAGTTCGACTGACTATATGACACCCAATGTGTTGCTTTGGCGCGCAGCGCCTCAGCAACCAGTGACTGGAATCAGCTAGTCTTTTTATATAATGACTAATCATATCTGTTAAGTTTATCAATTGAAAAAATTTAGATGCTCTTAGAATTTCTTCAACATTACTAATAAATATATCTATACATTTAATATATACATACATATATATATATATATATATATATATATATATATATATATATATATATATATATATATATATATATATATATATATATATATATATATATATATATATATATATATATATATATATATATATATATAAATATCTGGGTTTATATCTTCGATTTTTATTTCATTTGATTCTTTAAGATTGCTTCTAAGAATTTAAGCAAAATAATCGCATACAGAAAAATCAAAGGTTTTTTCCGCTATTTAAGAGTGTTATTAATTGAGGTACAGTTCTGAGTTGATCTGTACATAAGTCGTTTATCAGTTCTTCCTATGTACCAAAGACCATAAGAACAAGGAATTCTTTAGACACCAGAGTTATCACCTATCGGGATAGGGCCTTTTTCTTGGTAGATTTGGGAACTGATAGTTTTTTTGGGTCTAAGGTAGTAAGTTAAACCGTTATTTTTTCTTAGATTTTTGGAAATGTGGTCTGAACCCTTTTAACGTACGGGAAATGCACATTATATTAATTATATTATATTGATAATGTACATCTACATCCAATAATGGGGATATAAAAAATTGTGAGAAGTATGTTTCATATCCTATTTGTTTTCATATTTTTGGTCTTTTATTGAATTTTATTTATTTTTGTGTGGCAGGGTTTTCTCCTTAGATTTTTTGAAATGTGGTCTGTAACCCCTTTAACGTACGGGAGATGTAAATTAATGCCAGAATTGCCTCTTACTCAATTCAACTATCTGTCTTGGCTATTTCTGCAATTTGCTATGACTTGATGGCCACAACTATTCCATTGTAATTCAAAAATCAACGTGACAGTAGGAGTGAGATGTATAAAGAACATTCAGTCTATATAATAGTTGAAATTGATGCTATGAACCAACAAGAGAGAAATATGTTTCAGAGGATGCCTCAAGACTTCTTAGACATTCCTTCCAATGCAACTGCCGATACACAAGTGCAAAGAATTATGATAGATACAAGTGATGAATTTGAAACTTTCAAAGAATCTAGACCTAACAAAAGCGTAAAATTAAAAGAAATCAACGATGAGTTTTTATGTGAGTTCTTACAGCATTTAAAAAAGAAAGAGTTTACGCTTGTTCTAATTTCTAAACCATTCACTACAAAATTTAATGCAGGAATATATCAAATTCGATAATTAGGTCGTTGTATATTAGGCTGTGATTTGATATTTGTAGATTTTTTTATAATTTCTATATCCATCACCAAATAAATTTGTGCTAGTTTAGAATTGTTAAGAAAATTTTAATCTTTAATGACAATCTCATTAACTTATTGATATGTCAACGTCTTCTTTTTTGTTTAATGCATATAGCGAGGTCAAGAATCCCTAAATAAAAATCCTTAAATTTAATAAAAAATCTAAACTATAAAGTAAGTCTAGATGGATCGAAAATTTGGATTATGAAAATAATTATGATATTTTGCTTTTTCCTGAAAAACATTTACGAATATCATAAATATCAATCTGATCATTATTTATATGGAGCTGTAGATGAAGCATTTAATCTATTAGAAAATAAAAGTATTAGTTATTTTTAATAAAGAATTCAATTCCTTATTTTACAGCAATAACCTCAACGCCTATATTATATTCGAATTTATTTTTGTACAAGTATAGCTAAAAATTTTACTGAACATATGCCAAGAATTATAAACACTGTTGATGCTGATTACGTACCCAACATTATCGATAATTGAGAAAGAAGCAAAAATGATTTATTGAATAAAAATGTAGGAACAAATTCCAAAATATTTAAAAGAATTGATAACTTATTGAAATTGTTAATGAGAATAATATTAAGTTTATGATATCAGAATCAAGACATGAAGCCAAGTCTAAAGTAAGAGCTCCACCAGATTGTAATAATAAAATAATATATATTTACTGATGAGTGTTCATTTATCAAATGCATTTTGTTATGATAGTAAACAAAACTTTTTAAATACTACATTTGCTTTTAATTTATATATAAGAAAAGATAACACAAGACCGGACATTAATCTTGGTAGTTAGAGTTGAACAATTTAGATTTCTATATATTATTATTAGATCCATTATCTTCTATAGTAATGGTTATTGGGAAGTGTACAGACGTGTACAGAGAATGTTTTATTAGTACTTAAAGAAAACATATAGTATATTATCTACTAAACAGCTCAAGGGTTTAATATACCTTCGTTGAACACATTATTTTACTGATTAATAACATAATAGAAAAATAATTATACAGTCATTGTTTTGTATTGAAAGAGAAAAAACAGTAGAATATATGGATGAAGTAAATGATGATAGAAATATATGTATTTACGATTATACAAAACTAGGTTTGATAGCTGGACATAAAATTATTAAAATTTTAAATTTAATAAAAGAAACTACATTAGCTTAAGATGGATTGAAAGAATCAACAAATACATATAAATTCAATAAAATAAAAATTTTAGATAAATATGTGTTTTAGCAACAAAACAATTGAAGCAGATGAAGTTCCTAAAGATAATAAAGAAAAATGCAATTTAATATTTAAAGGTGATAAATTAGTATACGGGACATTTCTGCAGTATTTAATAAGAAATTAGATAATGAGCTTTAGCAATAAGTTCTAATATCTGGTTTTTTGAACACTTATTTGATTTATAAAGAAGACGTAGAGATTGTTAAAGAAATTAATAATTTTTTATCCTATTTCTGATAAAATCTTAGAAAAGGTGCCCTAAGGTATAGATGTTGGAAACAGCCTTATAGATATACTGACTAATGATTTTTACATCATGATCATGATTGTATTATATTAGAATTTATTTATAATATGATATATAAAATTAATATATCTTATTTTGGCGAGAATACTAAAAATTATATCATGGATAGATTATTCGTAGACGGATTATCGTGGGTAAAATTTAATAGATTAAAGCCACAGATACAATCTTTATTTAAACTTTGTTGTCATAAACTTTGTGATGATAATAGTATTGTTGAAGATATTGAACTAACACCCGTTAAAACATCTAATATTAGATTATATTTTTATTCAGTGAAGAATAGAGAGCCTGATAATAGTTATACAACTTCTTATATGTTACAGTTAATTATATACGAATAATCAAAAACTTTGGCTCTATATTCTAATCGATTATCTTCTTTAATTATAAATTATTATTTTACATATTAGTTTAGTTTTTAATAATAATTATTGTCTCTATAAATTTTTTATTATTTTGTTCTTCTTTTTCATTTATTGAATTATTTCTAATAATAAAGATTATATGAAAATAAGTTCAAATTCTACAAAAATACATAACAAAAAAATATTTCTATAAAACTAACATATATATAAAAATGTTCATAAAATTTATCGTCGAATTTTTGAAATTCATGTATAAAATCGTGTACACTAAATGTTGGATTCAGATTAATAGTTGTGTCGGTCATTTGTATGTGGAGTCTTTATTTACGTTATAAATGCAATTGACATCAAATTCCTACTTAAATGATAAATTAATTAGAGAATATTGTTTGCCAAATTCATCTGATTCAAGCTTTGACTGTTTATCTTTGAATGACAATATAGCGCTTGTATCAAAAACATCTAATTTACAGTATTTTGTTGGTAGCATTCATGAAAAAATCATCTCAGTTTTAGATCAACATTAATTGAAAAAGTAATTTAAAGTTGTAATATTAATAATGTAATACAGAATTAGGTGATGTTAGTTTTGACAAGGGGGACATTGATTTGAATAATGATTGTCCGGATATTATGATAAATATTACAGAAAATTAAATTATTATAAAAAATCATGAGAATGAAATTGTTGATCTTTTTTTCAACACTATTCTTATATGATATTTATATTTATTTTGTTCATATTTATGCTACAGTAAATGGATAAGCTAGGATATTTTAATAAAGTAAAAAATAATATTCAAAGGATTAAACTATCTAACTTTGATGAGCCTAATTATTAAGGATTTAATTTTAATAAAATTAGATGTAAAAAATGTAATAAAGTAGATCCAAAGTATAAAACATATGATGGAAAATTTTACTAAACAACTACCTTTACAAAATTTATTGTATTTGCTAGAGATTTATCCTTCGATAGCTCAGTTGGTAGAGAGGTGGACTACTAGAGATTAAAGCATCTATACATAATAACGTTTATAAAGAAAAAAATATGATTTTATTATTCAAAAAGGATTTAGATCAAATTTCAAAAACACAATAAATACTGATTATTCAAAAATAACAAAAGTTGAATTTAATATTGATAATCTTTCAGTAAGCTATTTTAAAGTTACTGAAAATATATAATTTAAAGATGATGATTACCCAGGGCTAATACAAATAGGTAGTGATGTCAATTTGCTGAAAAATCCTAACAATATAGATATTAGTAGTATATATATTTATTATAGTGATAATTTTGTAAATTTTAAATTAACTGATAAAGATATATATATAGTTTTTAGTTTGTAATCAAGTAAGTATTAGTAATTTTGGTGATATATTCAGTGATATATATAGTAAATTAGCATATCCCCCTAAATGTATTAATTTACCTTAACGTGTCAAAGTATCAGACTCAAGTCCTATTGCTGGTAGCGATGACTCTGTTAGATATTTTCTAATAAAGAAACACATAACAAATGAAAGAGTATAAGTTTGCTAGAAATATAATTGACTCATATTGACTCAAACGTTTTGATTCTTTTTATCTTTAGATTTTGATATTTCTAGTGATTCGGATGATTATAATGATGAATTAAATTTGTTTTATGGTGGAAAAATCATCAAAATGTATCCACATATTAAAACTGATATAAACAAAAACACAAGTCCAAAAGCATGTAAAATCCACAATAATATCAAAGAAAAAAATCCAAATAAATTTATTAGTAGATTTTCTATTAATAAATTAGATGATATTGATTAAGAAATATTAAAGCTGACTTGATTAACATCTTGAAATGTAATAGTATTGCTTTTGTTGTATTAACTAAGAATGCAATAACCAATGCATCTAAAAAAATCGTTTAATATATAAGCAAGATGATAAATTATACTTAAGCATTATTAAAATAAACAATGTTGATCAAATTGAAATAATTGAAAAATGGAAAACACTTCAGAAAAAATATTTTGAATAATATTCATTACAAAAAACATAGATGGGCTTAGAGCTTTATTTATTGTTCATGCCAGCTGATAAAAATAGATATATTAAATATAAATTCAATTTCATCAAATGATAATATATTGAACTGTAATGAAAAAACAAGTAAAACAAATTTTGAAGATTTAAAATTAAGTAAGAAAATTAAAGCTAAATCAGTAGATAAACTGATAGTCAGCTAGTATGCATATTATAAAACTTTAATAATCAGTGATCTATCTTTTCTTTGAACAACCTGTCCATCATTCAAAGAATCTGTTTTTACAAATTCACTATATAATTTTTTGCCATCTGCATAATATACTTCGACCACATCATTAAACACTTAACTACAAATCCTTGTAGATTTATACATAGTTGTATTGCAATTGTAGTAGTATAATCTTTTGTAGTTTTTTCTTCTGAGAACATACAAAATTTTCGTATGTATAAGTTTCTAGCTGTTTGAAGATATGGAATAAATATATTCTTTCTAAATATACTATCATCAATATATTTTGAAAATTGTAAGTATAACCTATTGAAATTATGTCTATCAAATGAATTTGTTGAATTTATTTTGTTTAAATCTTCATTCTGAGTACCTACTGAGTCAACTTCTCAGTAGGAGCCCGCCCCAGGCCACTCAGCGCATCCCCAGGTGGCGGATAGAGGAAAGCCTTGCAGATATGCAGGGTATCTCTGGTGGTGATGGAGGGACGGACCAAGGGGAGACCCAGCCCCTGGGGGTCCTAAAATATAACCGCCTGGGGGACATAAATTCAGGTGGAGGAGGAAGAAGGCCCCTCTAATGTAGACTGAGCTGGGCCCACCAGCGTGTGGATATGTCCCGTCAGCTTCAAACCTTCTCCCATCAATGGGTAAAATCGTATGGTACGGCAGATTATCATCGTGGGAGGATCCTCTTCAGGAGGACAACTGCGAAAGGGTGGATGATTCAGCGACGAACAACGGCCTCTGCAGGTTGACGGAGAGGAGTGGCTTACCGCCGTCTCCTAACCAGCCTTGAAACCTTTCCTTTTAACAAATGAATTATGGGCTTTATGAATCAAAGCAGAATTACTACCGCGTCCGGGGAAACCGACGAACCTAGCGATTTGATGATGATGATGATGATGGCGAATGGAAGTAATATTGAACATACTACCGCGTACGGGGAAGCCGACGACTCTGCTACAGCGTACGGCGAAACCGACGAACATGCTACCGCGTACGGGGACACCGACGATCATAATAGGCCAATGACGACCCCCGGAGGGGATGAGGATACCCTGCGACTCATCTCCACTAAAACTGTACTCAACATAGGAACACTCAACACCCGGACTCTAGCCAAACCTGGAAAAGTGGATCTACTACTGAGAGAACTAAACCGATACAAGTGGGACTTGTATCTAAGCCGGCTATCTGAGACACACCTCCCCCGAACTGGTGAAGAAACTATATCTGGAACCTCCCTCCTACTCTCGGGATGCACCGATGGCACTCAAAGACACAAGGCGCTGATCTCCTTCACGCCCGTATCAGAAAGGATAGCAACCATTAGACTAAAGGGATCCGTGTCAAACCTTACCATCATCCAGGTTTATGCTCCTGACTCTGCTCGAAGCGATGAAGAATGCGAACAGTTCTACTTTCAACATCAAAGTGTCACCGACCAAACACCAAAGAAAGATATGCTCATCGTCATGGGCGACTTCAACGCTATCACGGGCAACGATCAGATTGATCGGAGAGATGTAATGGGACCCCACGGCCATGGCCGACTGAACGGAAGAGGTGAAAGGCTAATTAGTTTCTGTAGAGAAAACGACTTGTATATAACAAACACCGCCGTAAGGTCACCTGGAGATCCCCTGACGGAGTAACTGAAAACATGATAGACTATTTGCTGATATCTAAACACTGGAAGTCCTCAATAATTGATACTGTATCCCTTCCTGGTGCAAACTTTGATTCGAATCACTCACTCCCTATGTCCAAACTCAAGCTAAGACTGAAAAAACTCCCTAAGACGACAAGAATCCCTATATTCCGGACAGAGCTGCTTCGCGACCCCATAAAAAAGGCGCCTATACCACCAGCCTATCGTCAAAATTCCGAGCTATCCTAGAGAGCTTCACTTCCCTCACCACCGTTGAAGAGATTGATCAACTGGCTGAGCATGCAACTTCTGCAGTTTTGGAGACAGCAAATTATGTCCTCGGGAGGAAAACGAAAGACGAAAAGGAGTGGATTACTGAATAAATAATCCAACTATGTAACCAAAAGCGTCTCTGCAACAACAAAGCTGACCCATGCAGCCGAGACACCTATGAATATCTCAAAAGTAGAATCGAACGGGAAGTCCGAAAGGTCTTGCGTAACCATGTTACCGAGAAATGCAAGGTATGCGAAGCCCAGTTTAGGAACGGAAACAGTCAAAAACTCTTCAAAACAGTTCGTGAGCTGTCTAGCAGGAACGATCCCATCTCCACAGCAATCCTAGACAAACAAAACAATCCCATCAACGACGCAAAAATGGAACTCGAACGATGGAAGGAATATTTTGAAGATAAATTAAATCCGCAGATGATTGCCGATCCCAGCATCCTAAACTACTTCCCCATTAATGATCGAGAACCTCCACCACCACTCTTAAAATCAGAAACTGAGGCAGCGATAAGATCCCTGAAACGAGGGAAGGCCCCAGGACCGGACGGTATCACTGCTGAACTAATTAACATTGACTCAGAGGACGTCGTCGAATTGTACCACAAAGTTGTGTCAGCCGCATGGTCAACGGGCCACGTCCCACAACTATGGTGTAAGGCAGCAGTGGTCCCAATCCACAAAAAAGGCTCAAGAAGAGAGTGTGAGAACTACTGCCTGATCAGCTTGACCAGTCATCAAACTAGAATACTGACCAAAATTCTCCTACGTAGAATCCAAGCAATTACAGCTTCCGTTCTGGGTGAATACCAAGCTGGCTTCCGACCTTGACGATCGACCATTGACCAAAGCTTCACCGTTCATTAGCTCATGGAACGCTTTGTTGAGTTCAACAGAGACCTATATCATCTCTTTATTGACTTTCGGAAAGCCTTCGATTTAATCTGGAGGAAAGGTCTGTAGCACATCCTAAGACATTATGGTATCCCCGACCAAATCGTCACGATTATTGAGAATATATACAGCCAATCCAGAAGCCGGATTCTCACCACTGATGGACTCTCTGATGAATTCTCAATATCCTCGGGAGTTATACAAGGATGTATTCTGTCACCCCACCTGTTCAACCTGTTTCTTCACGCCATACTGTCACTGATACCAGACGAACATGGAGCCAAAATAGTTGGAGTCCTAGTAAACAAGATCGCCTATGCTGACGACATCGACCAGCTCTCTACAACGGCCGCTGATCTCCAAAGACAAGCAGACTGTCTCAACGAAGCCACAAAACCTTTTGGCATGCAAATTAACGCCAAAAAAACGAAAGTTATGGTCACGTCACGCCAAAAACAAGCAGCTACTCCTTACATAATTATTGACACGGTTGAAACGGTCGACCAATTCGTCTACCTGGGCAGTCTCCTCACAGGGGACACTTGTCATACCTCCGACATCAAACGCCACCTAGCTCTTGCTAGCTCCAGTTTTAAAAGGCTCACAAATATCTGGAAATGCCGAAACCTGTCGAACCAGCTGAAAGCTCAACTTTTCAACAGCCTGATTGTGCCAATTGCTATATATTGGTGTGAGACCTGGACCCTATTATTAATAGAAAATCTACTATCAACATTTCTAATAAATTAATTGGATAAACGATTCATAATCCCTAAGAAAAGAATTAGATTTATTATTCACAACATCAAGACATAAGAAGATTAGTATTTTATGTTTGGTTTAAAATCTTAAGAATGTGAGTAAAGGTGCAAGAAGTGCTGTTCCAAATTTCATAGCTATCGGACATAAGAAAGATTATAAAGAATTAGTAACGCTAGATAAGGAAAAAATGGGATAAAGAAATTACGGCTGTTTTAGAAGTTAATAAAAATAGTGATAATGATTGTTATTATGCTCCTGTAGTAGATATAAATTCTAGAGAAATATTTTCTTTAAAATATCCAAAAAAATTAATATTAAAAAAGTAATTTCACCCAATATAATAACGAGTTATTATTCTGAAATATATTGTCATACATTTATTTTTTAAACTTGTAGACGAAATTGAAGTTTCAGACGAAACTTTATGAAAATGTTCCTCATCAATAAATGGAAGATATGAAAATAATTTATTTATAAGAAATTCCATCACATAAAGCTATTTTAAGAAATAAACTAAACGGTAATATTAATTTAATTATTGAGGATTTTAAAGATAGTAATATATAGTTATATTGAATATATATATATATATATATATATATATATATATATATATATATATATATATATATATATATATATATATAAATATATATATATATATATATATATATATATATATATATATATATATATATATATATATATATATATATATATATATATATATATATATATATATATATATATATATAATATATATATATATATATATATATATATATATATATATATATATATATATATATATATATATATATATATATATATATATATATATATATATATATATAAAAATATATATATACATATACATATATATATATATATATATATATATATATATATATATATATATATATATATATATATATATACATATATATAGATATATATATATACATATATATATATATATATATATATATATATATATATATATATATATATATATATATATATATATATATATATATATATATATATATATATATATAGGTAGGTAGGTAAGTTTTATTTTATCCGCAATACAAACATAAATAAAAAAATGACAACACTAATAAATTGTTGCAGCAAAAAGAAAGTCCTAAGGACTTGTGCTGCAGTTTCATATTATGATTTACATCTTATAAATAAATATCTAAACATAACATCTCATGATTAACCACTTAGCCTATCTTATATATAAAAAATAACAAGACATACACATGAACAAAATACAACAAAATAATCATATTAAATATCATTTACCGGTATTCAGTCCCCACCCCACATCAATAAACTGCAAAAAAAAAAACATCAAAAACCTTCTGCCCTTCAAAACCTATTACTTAAATAAAACATTTTCAATTTATTTTTAAACCCATATAAAGTGACAGACTCCCTGATGCCAGCCGGCAAACTATTCCAAACAGAAGGCCCAAGATTCCGAACCACATATGATGATCGAACTGTTTTTCTTTGTTCATGGCTTAAAAGTTGTGAATTTCTTGTATCATAATTATGGTACTCCTGATTCATGGAAAAATAATCATGAAAATACTCAGGGCATATATGTTTCATGCTCTGGAACACAAAAATTGATGCCTGGTAGTCACGAATCTGACCAACATTTAAAACATTACACCGGGAAAAGCTAGCAGTAGTTTTGGATTCAACCTGCTCTTTTATGTCCGCAATCAATCGAATGCTTTTATTTTGCAAAATCTGGATCCTTTTATAATTAGAGAAGAAATTACTAGCCCAATGAACACAACCATAATCTATATAAGGATGAACAAGGGAAAAATAAATGATTTTTAAAATCTTGAACGGAAAAGTTTTTTTTACACGTCTCAAAATTCCTAGACCCCTAGCCATTTTAGCACCAATAACACTGCAATGCTTTTTCCAACTAATATTATTATCTAAATAAAACCCCAAATACCTAATTTCAAAAACTTGTTTAATAGGTAAATGTCCAAAAAAATGTTATTATTATCATTAAGTAACCTACCTGTTCTACTAAATATAATGTAATTTGTTTTAGATGCATTAACTGCTAGGGAACTACCTATTGTAAAACTGCGCAAACGTTCAAGTGCCAAATTAGCCTTATGTGCAACCTGCACCAAACAACTACCAATTACTGTTATCGCAGTGTCGTCCGCGAAAGAGGTCAGCGCTTCAACTCCAACATGTGAAGCCAACGAATTAACATAAATAAGATAAAGTAGAGGTCCCAGCACGGAACCTTGAGGCACTCCACACTTAACACCGAACTCTCTGCTTGATATATCTGATAAAGCGACTTTGATAGTCCGGCCATGCAAATACGATGAAAACCACTTTACACAAGTACTACCTAACCCAAGCCCACTTAGTCTACTAAGAAGAGTATTAAAATCAACAGTGTCAAAAGCCTTACGGAAATCTACAAAAACAGTTATAGGAATCATATTATTTTCAAATGCATTATCAACAAAACTTAAAAGATGGTGTACTGCATTACTAGTGGAATGTTTACTTCTGAAACCAAACTGTCCATTATACAAAATTTTCTTCGAATCCAAAAAATCATACAATCGTTTATAAATAACTTTTTCATAAATTTTACTAAATAAAGGTAAAATGGAAATTGGTCGCCAATTACAGGGTTCTGAGGGGTCCCCACCTTTATGTAAAGGTATGATTTTAGATTGTTTCAGTTCCGACGGGAAATGCCCTTTAACCATTGAGAGATTAATTAAATGAACCAGTACCGGTAAAAGATACACCGACACATAATTAAAAGCCTTTAGGTTCAATCCATCTACACCAGAAGAATTTGATTTAAGGCTACAAACAATTTTTTCAACTTCTTCTACATTACATGGTACAAATTCAAACCCATTCTGCATGCTTGAAGGATTTACCTTAATGTTGACGGCACAACTACCTCTAGACACTTCATTCTGTATAACACTACCAATTTTCGAAAAATAATCACCCATGTAATTTGCTATTTCCAATTTATCATGAATAATTCTATTACTAGTTTTTAAATTGGTTATACACATACCTTTTTTTTCACATCCTATCACTTCACGGACAATTCCCCAAGTATCTTTTATATTACCTTCCTTAATCTTCAAACGGTTTAAATAATACTCATTCTTTGCATTTCTTTTTGAATTATTTACATAATTTCTCAACTCTTTAAACTCATTTAAAATCATTTCAGATGGATTATCAAGATATTGACAATACAACTTATTTCTTTGTCTTATTAAACTCAAAATTTCATCATTTATCCACGGCTTTCTCGGTTTAGCTTTCTTGCAATTAATTTTATTCAATGGGCAATTTTTCTCAAACACAGGGTAAAGAATATCTGAAAAAATGTTAAAAGCTTTTGAAGCATCATCCTTTTCATTGTAAACCACCTCCCAATCCAACGAACTAACTTCATTTTTAAATTTAGCCAGATTAACTTCTTTCATGTCACGCCGAAGAATCTTGTTTTTTCTTTTAATTTTACAATGTGATAACTTCTGCAACAAACAAAGAAGCGGTAAGTGGTCCGAACCAGAATGGATTAATACACCACACATGCTATCTTCCACCATAACTTCAGTGAAGAAAACATTATCAATCAAAGTTGCAGAATGGTCTGTTAATTGGGATGGGATAGAATTTAATGGGAAAAGACCAAATGAAAGCATGACATTAAGGAAATCCAAATTTTTGGCTTGAAGATCTAATAAATCAAAATTAAAATCACCTATGATTACAATTTTATCAAAATTTCGATTTATTTCAGATATTAAATTTCAATTTCCTCTAGGAAAAAATCCGGACTAGCACCAGGGGGTCTATACACCGATGAAATAAGAAGTGGATTATTAATACTTGTCACTATTTCAATAGCAAAAGTTTCAATCTTACCTTCAATCCATAAAGATAAATCTTCCCTTACTTTAAATTTTATATCATCCTTGATTATGAATGCTAAACCTCCCCTTCCCATCAATGACCGGTTCTTGGAAATAAGTGTGTAACCTGGAAAATTAAACAACGAAGCAGGACATTGTTCACTAATAAATGATTCACAAATACCTATCACTTGCACCTCACTGTTAAGTTTATTAATTATATCAACTACATCTTCATGTCAAGTAGTTAAATGACAATTCCAGTGGAGAATCTGGAATCCGGACAGCATAACGGGTGCACTCACATCATCTACTGCAACATATTTACTAAGCCTTGCAGGCTGTTTATCCGAAAATTCCGACCGGCTACCAACATCACTCGACAAAATATTATCCAACGAAAAGCGATTTTTTTCTAACTGAAGTAATCGTGAAAACATTCATAAATAATTTATCCTACTTCCTATTAAAGAACTATTACTACGAAAGAATGTAAATACTAAAGTACACATTTACAACTACTAAAACGAAAAAAAAAAAAAAACTCAGATTATATGTCGTCACAACTCCACAGTCGGCGTGTCCGAGCGTCATTTCCAGATCGAGCGAAAATACGGCCGTGATCGGACCATACGTTGTGGTTACCTAACCTATCAGGAGCCAGTTGCAGAATTTCTCGTCGCTTCTTAGTTAAACTTTCAGACACAAATATACCAGATTTGGCCAGTTTGCTCTTAGCAGCAAATACCTTTCTAGCCACATCCTTAGACGAAAACTGGGCGAGTACCGGTGCAATCATATCAGGCCGCGTAGGATTCTCTGGAAGGGTAAATCTATACACTTTAGTTAAGTTATTATATATATATATATATATATATATATATATATATATATATATATATATATATATATATATACATATATATATATATATATATATATATATATATATATATATATATATATATATATATTACGAGATTTTCTTAGAAAATATAAAGAAATCAACATTAAGAACTAAATCAAAAGAAAAAATATGTTATGGATCTTATGCAATACATAATTTTTATCCAAATTTCACCTATAATGATATTAATTTTTATATGGAGAAGCCATACACATTGTAATAATTGGGACTTATATATTTTATATTTGATTATGAAAAAAAGTGTGTTGCATAACGCACAATATTTGGATAGTAGAGGTAGATTAGAATTTTCATTAGATAGTAGAGGTAGATTTTTAAAATTTATAGAAAAGTTTAAAATGGTGGTAATTTTTATAGGCCAGTTTATGGAATTATTGATGAAATGTTTTTTGAATACAAACCCAATGAATTCAAAGGGAGGTAAATTTTTATTTGAGGGTAAAAATGACGTTTTTAGCAGAGAGAAAATTATGAGTTATGATTTAAACAACAAAATATCCTAATATTTTATTAATGACGGTTAATAAAACGTCTGTATACTTCTATAGGAATGAATATGACATAAGCAGTTTGCATAGGTAAGACATATGGTTTTCTCCTACAATGATAAATTATTTAATTTTTCATAAAAAAGAATATATCGAGGTATAACAATTTTTAATGTCCATATTAAACTTGAGTGATTTTGATGTCAGAAACTACAACATAATGTCAAGAGATGAAATTAAAATGCAAATAATTTACAAAAAAATTTATTATTAAAGATGTTGTTTTTGAAAAGTTTCCACAAATAATTATGACCGATAAAAATACATTGTATATGATGGGCTTATAAAAATAAATAATGATATTGCTAAAAATATAAAAATTTAATCAATAATTTAATTATTAATGTTTTTTCTATTTTTCTTAAAGTTCAAGTTCAAGTTCCTTTTATTATAAATATCCATCCATTTATAAATAAAAAATATCCCAAAGGGCTCAATGGCCCGTTATTTGGGAAAAAACAACAAAACAAAACATTAATAACCATTAAATACATTCACACTTAACATATATTTAGAGTCTACTCACCAATCCCCACCCGAATACAACTGATCTCCGCACCACCTACTTAAAAAAAAATATATATACATACATCGAGGATCCGACACTCACACCACCCTAATCTAAATAATTAAATTCAATCTAAATAATTAATTAAATTAAATAAATCTTAATAAAAAAACAATATAAATAACTGATCAATATTATAATTTAATTTATTTTTTTTTAATTAAAAAATTCTTCAACCGTTTCTTGAAGGAGCCTATGGTACAGGACTGTCGAATCCCAACAGGAATGGAATTCCAGGCATGTCCGACAGCAACTATCAGACCAAAGTCTGAGCGCACTGCAGGGGTGGATGGCACTTGCACATCATCCTTGTTTCTAGTTTCATAAGGACTGACATTTCGAAATATTTCAAGAAGCCCGGAGAAACTTGATGGAAGGTCTCCAAGGAAATACTGAAATGCAATGAAAGAGAGGTGTAATGTATGAATATCTTTAATCTTCAGAAGTTCAACAGAAATATGGGTGGTAGACTGAAGGATTTTTGCTGCTTTCAGTTGGAGATTATGTAAAGGTGTAAGTACAGATGGAAATGTTGACATCCACACTGACAAGCAGTAGCATAAATAAGGGTAAATAAGAGATTATAATAGATGAAGGATAGAAAAAAGAAAGACTCACTTCAGACTCGCTCACTTCAGACTCAAAGACTCGCTTCCGAATAATTCCAAGGCCTCGAGAAACTTTAATCTCATTGACTCAGCATGCCGTTTGAAAGATAGATTTTTATCCAGAAGTATCCCAAGGAATCGAATAAACCGGTCAGCTGGGCGGGATATGGATCCCTTAGATGTTTTAAGCTCTGTCACTGTAGGGCAGCTTTTGCCTATGCGGGAGAATATAAGAAGAAACGATTTTTTTACATTCAAAGCTAACAAATTTGCATCAAACCAACGATATATGCTTTCTGTCATCAATTGTAGCTTGAGGATAAGAGACGATTCATCAGGTGCTGCAGCCCCCAGGGTGGTGTCGTCGGCGAAAGCAAAGAGTTCTTCATGTTGACCAGGCGTATCCAAGGCTCCAGCCACAGCATCTCCTTTCTGACACAAATGACAACAGAAATCAAATCGTGGGCTGCTAAATAGTCGATAGAGGTCGTTGACATATATGAGGAAAAGGAATGGCCCAAGAACTGAGCCTTGTGGCACTCCATATTCAACTGGAACATGTTCATCAGAAGCTTCTACTGCAATGGATCGGCCAGTTAAGAATGAAGAAAACCAGGACAGAGCTTCCCCACGAACACCTTGATGCGACAACTTACCAATAAGTATCTCGTGTGTGAGGCTGTCAAAAGCTTTCTTCACATCAAGGAATATTGCCGCAGGGATAAGGCCGAAGTCTAAAGACTGTCGTACAAAATGAAGAAGCATATTACATGCGTGTTCTGTAAACGTTGGAACTTTACAAAAAATTTAATAGCATGTAAAACAATAAACGATTGATTTAGTGGAAAATATTTTTCTGTTATTGTCTTTAATTAATCATATTTTAATTGGGTTTTAAATGTTAATTTTTATGTTTTGCAGACGGTATAATAATATTAATTTTTCTTTTATCATTAGTGGAGATTGTGAATAGACCTAATTGCTCGATTGATTTGATTTATTCTTTTATTTTAAATTGATCGTTTGGATTTATTTTTAAGACTGAAAATAAATCCAATAATTGATTTTCGTCTATTATCATTAATTGATTAAATATATTTTTTCATATAAACATGCTAGTGTTAAACTACACTACATATAAAAAAGGGAGGGAAAGCTAGAAACAAAGTATAAAGAGATGCCTTTTCCTGATGAGATTCTTTATCCAGGGACATGGTTTTATTTAGCTTTGTTTGGTTGATTACTAAACTCTAGAAAATTTGGAGATTTTGTTTATTTTTGCAACTATAACATTCACCACAAGAATATTTTTGATTAGTAAATGGATCAGACCTACAAAACTTACCACTAACTTTATAAATTCTTCCACATATTGAATACTGAAGTGTTATTAAACAAATCTTCACTTCGTATTTATTGAATAGATAAACGTTATTTTTCATAAATATTCATATTTATGAAAAATTTAGCTTACAAACAATATCTCAGATAATACAATACTGCAAATTTGTTTTTTATTATTGAATAATCTGATTAATCCGCAAAATATTTCGGTTATTTTATCTTTCTCATATAATCCAACATCACACTTAACCATTTCATTACTATGCTTAAATAAAAAAAACAAAACCTCTATTCTGCGTATATTTTTGTTATAGCTAACATAATAATTATTCTATACAATTAATAGTCGTCATTGCACTAGTTGTAAACTTATTATCAATTTCAGTTTTAAGTTTTATTGTATCTAGTATAGTGTTTAATATGACATTAAATATAAAAACAAATAAAAATACTAACATAAATAACATAATAGCATAAATAACATAAAATAATAACACAATCATTTATTGTATATAATATTTTATATCATGAAGTAATTGTTTCATCACATTTATATTCTTTAAATTGTTTTCTGATTTTAAAAACAGTATTTTGTTTTTACACCCTTCAAAAAACGTTTCAAACAGTACGTAGTAACGAACTGTAGTAAGGAGCGACCCGGCTCCAAAACAAACTCTAAAAAACTCTAAAAGTACCAAACTCTTTTTAACCAAACTCTAAAAAATGTAATTTTGATACCAATAGCTACATCAAAAGAATTGCATTTTAATGCTAATTTTAAATATATAAGTTTATAAGAAAATAGGGGGAAATACCGCTTAAAAGTCTTGGAATCTTAACGAAATCCCGTCATCAGACTAAGCGTATCAGATAACCTTATTGTAGAAGTTTCAAGCTCAAATCTACAAAAATGTGGAATTTTGTATTTTTTGCCAGAAGGCAGATCACGGATGCGTTTTTATTTGTTTGTATTTTTTCCCAGGAGTGATCGTATCGACCCAGTGGTCCTAGAATGTTCCAAGAGGGCTCATTCTAACGGGAATGAAAAGTTCTAGTGTCCTTTTTAAGTAACTAAAGAAATTGGAGGGCAGCTTGCCCCCCTCCTACGCTAACCATTTTTTCCAAAGTAAACAGATCGAAATTCTGAGATATCCATTTTATTCAGCGTCGTTGAAAAACCTTATAACTATGTCTTTGGGGACGACTTACTTCCCCACAGTCCCCGTGGGAGAGGCTACAAGTTACAACCTTTGACCAGTACTTACATATAGTAATGGTTCTTGGGAAGTGTACAGACGTGTACAGAGAATGTTTTATTAGTACTTAAAGAAAAAAAAAATATAGTATATTATCTACTAAACAGCTCAAGGGTTTAATATACCTTCGTTGAACACATTATTTTACTGATTAACAACATCTAATAGAAAAATAATTATACAGTCATTGTTTCGTATTGAAAGAGAAAAAACAATAGAATATATGGATGAAGAAAATGATGATAGAAATATATGTATTTACGATTATACAACACTAGGTTTGATAGCTGGACATAAAATTATTTAAATTTTAAATTTAATAAAAGAAACCACATTAGCTTAAGATGGATTGAAAGAATCAACATATATATATATATATATATATATATATATATATATATATATATATATATATATATATATATATATATATATATATATATATATATATCCTAGTAATTTAAATTATAATGATAGTCCAGTTTTAACTTATAAATTTTCAAAAATTATTGGGCAAATTATTTTTAATTATAATTGAATACTAAAAAAACTAGATAGTGATATAAATTGGAAACCGGTTTGTAATTGTAAGCACATTGGCCCATTTGTAAATCCTACCTACAAACATGTTATAACAGGGGACTTGTCAATAATAAAGCAGGATGATCTTCAAATTATAATGAATAAAGGGGCTAACTTCCGTCTTTCTCATCATCTGAAACCATCGAGTGTTCTTGATGGCTTGAAAAATGATTTTGATTTATTTATTGATAAGTGGTGTAAGAAAGAGAATAAAAATAAAGAGAGTTTTCAAAGTTGGAAGAATTTAATTATTAGTAGAGTAAGAAATAAAATATATTCTAACTTAAAAAATAGTAACACTAAATCATTATTTTATAATGCGAAGATTAAACAAGCAATTGCTAATCTAAAGAATGAATTTGTAATTGTGCCAGTGGATAAAGCTAATAATAATTTTGCCATAATTTGTCAGAAGCTGTTTTGTGATATCTTAAAAAGGGTGTTATGCACAACTAATGTTTACGAAAAGGTAAATATAGAGGATGAGAATTTAATTGGAAAGACTGAAGAAATACTTTTTAAAAATTTTAATATTAAAATAAATGACAATGATAAAAAGTTCCCTTTCCTATATTGGACTGTAAAATTTCATAAGAATCCCCCTAAACCACGGTTTATTGCTGGAGCAGCTAAATGTCCAACCCGCATTGCTGCTACTGACCTCTCTTTAATTTTAAAGGAAATTGTAAATAAACTTAAAACCTATTGCTCTGGTATTAAAAATTTTTTGAATTTTAATCCATATTGGAGTGTTAATAATTCACTGCAGGTGATAGATTCTTTAACAATGGTTTCAGCTAAAAGAATTGAGTCTTTCGATTTTGCGACAATGTATACTAATTTATCACTTAATGTAGTGTTTGATAATTTAAAAACTGTTATCGAGAAATCTTTCCTCTTATCTAGTAAAAGGTTCTTAAAAATAGACATTTATAATAAAAAAGCTATATGGACAAACTGCTTTAATACTACAGTTAACTTGAGATGTTACAGCTTGGACATGATTTTTGAGTTATTGGAATTTGTTTTATATAATACTTATATAAGATTTGGGGGTGATTTGTACAAGCAAATCGTGGGAATTCCCAAGAGGGGGGGGGGATGCCAGCCCATTTATAGCTGACTTGTTTTTAAGTAAACTAGAATATAAATATATGATGGATAAGTATAATCCAATTAATTTAAAACACGCTTTGTCAAATAATAAAAGATATTTAGATGATATTTTGGTCTTAAATTGTAAGGATTTCATTGATATTTCTAAAGATATATATCCATCAGAGCTTATTCTTGAGCCTAGTCATGGCGCTGGTCATGAAGATCATTTCTTAGATTTAAATATTAATATTTGTGATAATAATAAATTAAGTTTTAAAATCTACAATAAAACGGATGATTTTGATTTTGAAGTGATTAGTTTCCCATTCCCTGAAAGTAATATACACTCAAATATCACATATTCAGCGTTTTTCTCACAGTTACTTCGTTATGCAAGGATTTGTAGTAATTATATTGATTTTAAAAATAGATGTAAAATCTTAAGCCAATAATTGATATCAAGAGGTTTTTCTGCAAATAAATTAACTTGGCAATTTAAAAAATTTAGTTTTCATTATAACGAACTTTTAAATAAATATCAGAAGAATTATCTAGAAATACTTAAAGAAATTTTTAACTAATTTCGGAGGTTCGAGAAATGTTGTCACAGCGCCATTTATTTTGAATTGTGTTTCTAATTGAGCGGATTTTCTAAAAAATTAGCCACATGGTAAAGATGAATTCTATAATTGTTTAGTTCATCCAGGTTTTTTGCAATGTGTTAATATTTGTGATTTGGTAAAATTTATAATATTTAGTTTACCTATTGTTGCTAAAGGGAGGGATATATTAACAGGATAAGCTTGTTTTGGTTTTACTTGGTTGTTTTACATTTGCTGTTTTTTTTTCATAGGCATGTATTTTGGTGGTGATACCTGACGTGGGGATGCCATGGATATTCTGTGGTAGCCACAACACTGTGCTGGGTAGAGAATTTAGAGTGGCGAAACCCTATATAGGCCAGTGTATTCTCCTGATGAGCCCTTATGTTGGGTGTTGCCTCTGAATTATTTGTCTATGTTATTTTTTCTATTGTTTGGTAAATGACGACTTATACTTATTGACGACATGACTGCCTGTCCATGGATTATTCTTTATGGTTGATTGTGTGTGGCTATGCTGTTTGACCTATGTGATTGTATGGATGAGTTGGGTTAAGGCCTCATTCAAGTGCTGGTCTATATTAATCATTAATTTAGGAAAACAGTCTTCCTTTTCTCCTTTTGTCTCTTTTTTTTTTTTTTTTTTTTTTGTGCTGTAGCATTGGTGATTTCTCTTTTCATGATATATATATATATATATATATATATATATATATATATATATATATATATATATATATATATATATTATATATATATATATATATATATATATATATATATATATATATATATATATATATATATATATATATATATATATATATATATATATATATATATATACAAATTCATTAAAATATAAATTTTACGTAAATATGTGTTTTTGCAACAAAACAATCGAAGCAGATGAAATTCCTAAGGATAATAAAGAAAAATACAATTGTAAAATTATATTGTCATATGTCAAAACATACCGTTTAAATGATTTTTCTTCTTGTTTTTTTAATTGTGATTCTTTTAGTGATTTCTATTTTCAAGCTCGATCTTTCCCCCGAGCCTAATTTTAGTTATACCATCCTATCATCAATCGTATTGATATTATATTTATTATTTCTATGGATTGATCCTAACCGAACTTATAGAATAAATATTTTAAAATTAAACTAAATGCTAATTTATTTTGTATGTATTTTAGTTTTCACTCTTTTGTTATTTTATTTTATGTTGCCAATGAATAAAACAATAATTGATTATATCCCCGAAAATTATAATGATATATTGAAAAGAATACCTGAGCCTATTTTGGATTATGAAATTAGCAAAATAGACGAATTAGAAGAGAAATATAAAGAAATCCAGGAGACAATCTATGAATTAGAAATACAAAAAGACTTAATTTCAACACAGATCAATACTGATAAAATAACTGAGGATAATCTTGAACGTGAAGTTGAAAAATTGATGATTTGATGACGTGATCAAATCCCCCTCTGAAGTCCCTAGCATTCCGGCGTCAGCTTATTCTATCCTTACCGCCAAAGTCAACCAGTGCCTTGATCAGTTAAAATCGCTTGCTCACCTCAATAGTCCAACAACGTCTATTAATAGTTCTTTGGTCTCAGATTGTAAGGGTACCAATCACAAACCCTCGTACGCCATTGTTCTTAAATATCCGCCTCCAGAACTAAGAGACCCCATTTCTCGCAAGAAAAAGCTTGATTCTTTCGCCGGACATGACGGTATTGTGTCGGTAAAGTCCGATCCGGTAAGGAAAAGATGGGTTGTTGTTACGCGGAATAAAGTTTCCGCCAATTCTCTTGCCACATCTGCTGTTGCCAGCTATCCAAATATTCTTGCTAAAGTGATTGATCGCAAACCTCTTGGAGTAATTAGGGGACTTCCCGATAGTGTTTCTAGCAGTATACTCATCTCCGTTATTCCTGGTCTTGTTGAGGCCAGCCAGATCGGCTCTTCTCATACATTCCGTTTAGAGTTCCTTGATTCCGCTGCACTAAAATTTGCCATCGCTACAGGTCTGCGCTTGGGTTACGAGTCTTTTAAAATATCGGAATACAAAGAATTGCCCAGACGGTGTCTTAGATGCCAAAGTATCCATCATTCGTTAGCTCACTGCCCATGTACCCCGAATGAGATGAAGTGCTCTAAATGTTCTGGATGCCATTCCAATACTAAAGACAATCCTTGCTTAGAGGCTCCGAAATGTGCCAACTGCGGCGAAGCTCATGTTTCCTATAGTATGAATTGCCCAGTGATAAAACGCGCTCTGAACTCTGCTCCAAAATGAACCAAGCCACTATTTTAAGTTTTGCTTCTCTTAATATTAACGGCACAAAAGACAAAGACTTGTTAATTAATGAATTATTAGTCCATGACATAGTGTTCTTGCAAGAACATCTTTTGACCAAATCAAACGTTTCTAGCCTGAAGCGATCTTCTGTCCACCATTTCTTTTCGCAAAAGGCCAAGAAAACTAGAGGCCGCCCTTCTGGTGGCCTAGCAATTTTTTTCCGTTCCCCATCAAAGCCCTCTGTGATTCATTGTGATGATAACATCTTAGCGATTCAATGTGACAGTACCGCCTTTATAAACGTTTACTTACCTTGCGATCGACGTTCTATAGCATCGTTCACATCTTTCGCTAAATGTTGCTCCAGTTTAAAGTCTCTACTTGAAAGTCTACGTTTGAATGACCTAAATTGGGTTTTAGCTGGTAACCTTAACTGTGACATTCTTGGTACCTCCGATAGATCAATCCTCTTGCTAGAATCCCTTCCTAGCATATATCACGTCACAGTTAAGAGCCTCCCATTCACGTATATTCATAACAGAGGCTGTTCAAAATCGAACCTGGATCACGTGATCTCTTCCAGTTCCAGCTTAATATCATCGATTGTCAGGGTGGACGAAGAGAAGATTGACGACGATCACCTTATTCTTAGCTGTAATTTGTCCTGTGAGCTATCTGGCAAGATACTTTCGGCTCAGCCGAAGTGGCATACGAAGTTGAATTGGGATCGTGCTAATGTCCCACTATACCTTGCTACGCTAACTGCTTTACTCTCGACCATAAAAGTGCCATATCACCTGCTGCAAACGTCAGTTTCCTCACCTTCATGTACAGTTGACCTAAATTTCTATTATTGTCAAATCGTCCATTGCCTTAAATCAGCTTCCAAAGCTGCAGTGCCTGTGGATAAAGTTAGGATTGGTACAAGAAAGCCTAATTGGAACGTTGATCCTGATGTAAAACGTGCTAAGCGAAAAGCCAAATTTTGGCTACGTATGTGGATATCATGTGACCGACCATCTTCCGGAGCTGTTTTCTCTGTGAAACAAAGGTGTAAACTTGTATATAAGGCCAGTTTGAAGAGGGCACGCTTGAATGCATGGCCAGGCCCCACCGATAAGGCCTCCTGGAATAAGGTTATTAATAGTGAGAAATGTTCCCCATCTACCCTATCTTGTCTCCAGCTAGTTAATTTTGTTGATCATTATAAGCGTGTGTTCAGTGTATTTAATAGTTTTCTTCAGTCTTTTTATTATAAGTTGCTTAAACCACTTTTACCATACCGTCTCCTGCAGGCTCATGTCCAGCCTGTAGCAATATCTGAAATTCGCCGGGCTTTAAGAAAAATTAAGCGTTCAAATAGCCTAGATGGTGACGGCCTTTCTTACCGATTTTTTGCTTATGATTGTCCTGCTCTACTTAACCATCTACAAATATTTTTCCAGTCTTGCTTAGCACAGTCGCTTGTTCCTGATAGTTTCCTTTGTGGCCGTGTAACGTCTATTCAAAAGCGAGGCAAGGACCCCACATCATGTGTGAATTATCGTCCCATTACAGTATCGTGTTTCTTAAGTAAGTTGCTTGAACATTTGTTACTACTAGAAATTGAGTCGAATTGTGATTTTACGCCTTTTCAATTTGGTTTTCGGAAAAGTTTCGGTTGCTCCCATGCACATCATGTTTTAAGCCGACTCATGAAAGATGCCGTAAAAGCTAAAATGTCTTTATACTGTCTTACTGTTGATATTTCTGGAGCTTTCGACAATATTGTGCACTCTCAGGCTCTATTTTCCCTTGCGTCTTCAGGTGTTAATCCTTCTGTACTAAGTTTATTGTCTTCTTGGTATTCAAAGTCTAAAATTCAAGTTACCTGGAATGGCCAAATATCTGACCCGGTAAAAATTAATATGGGAGTTCGGCAAGGTGCCGTATTGTCTCCTAGTATATTTAAATGCGTGCTTGCATCGTGCCTGCGTCCCCTTAGAAGTTCTGTTTTTTACGGTAATACTGGTTTGTCTTCTATTGCATATGCAGATGACGTTCTTCTTGTTGCCCGGACTCGCCGTGGATTGCTTTCTAATTTTACTATATTAACCAATGAACTATCTAAGATTGGACTGTCAGTTAATGCGTCTAAATGCGAGTTTATTTGTTTTAATAGCCCTTATGCGGTCGCTCCATTCGTTACTGGGACTGCAGTTCTACCATGTTCTTCTTTAGTTAGTTGGCTTGGTCTGTGTTTCGGCCCAACGCTTTCCGCTACCTGTTCATCCCTAGTAAATCAAGCCGTGAAAAACCTACGCGTCGCTTACGGAAAAATATCCCCAAACAAAAGCCGTTACAACCGCAACGGTTTGTGCATGATTTATAACGCTTATTGCGCCCCTGTGCTTTTGTTTTTGTCAGGCATGGCTCATCTGTTCCGTAAGAAAGATCGACATACTCTACGTACGGCTTATTTCAGATATTGCAAATTCCTCCTCCGGCTTCCTAGATGGCACCGAAACAAAAAAATAATTGCTCGATTTGGTTTAGTTGATGTGCCTTCTCGGATTCGGTCTTCCAGTGATGATTTATGTAAAAAGACTGTCAACTTTATTCACGTTTATGACCCTCTGCAGCCTTTTTTCCATATTAATACTGGTTGATTAGTCCATATTGTCTTTTGTTAGTTTGAATTTTGTTTTTCTTCACTGTTTATCGTATTTGTTTTTGTTTATTTATTTATATTTATTTACAATACTCCGTACTTTGTGTTTTTTTTATACTTTACGGGTAATAAAGTTCATTCATTCATTCAATATAAACTATAAAAATAATAATAAATACAAAGAAAATGTTTAAACCATATAAACAAAAAGAAAGACAGAAGGAGAAAGGGAAACAGTTTTCCTACTTTAGTAATTAAAATAGATCACTACTTGATGAAGGCCCTAACCCTACTCATCGATCCAATTACATAGGTCAAACAGCATAGCCTTACATAATCAACCGCAAAGAATAATCTATGGACAGGCAGTTGTATCATAAGTAAGAATAAGTCGTCAAATACCAAATATTAAAAACAATAAATAAGACAAATGATACAAAGGCAACAACCCAACACAAGGGCTCATCAGGAGACTACACCTGCGTATAAGGTTTCAGCAGTTTAAATTCTCTACCCAGGCATCTGGCTTGCCTACCTTAGATTCCCTACGGTATCCCTGTGCTAGGTATCGCCCCAAAATATATGCCTATTAGAACACCAATGTAAAACAACTAAATAACTCCAGAACTAACTTATCCTCCCTTGGTTTTGGCCGTCGTGTATTTATGTTAACTAGCCTAGTCAAATCTATCCACAATGTATATAAATACTGAACATTTATTACCATTTTACACTATCATCAAATCTACTCAATCAATATAAATGTAACATAAATAAGATTCAAGGAAAAGAATGCAAATTAACACCTTCTGAGAAGACAACAGATGCAAAATCTGCTGAAAATTCACTGTCACAGATCAGGGACTCGCCATTCTTACTAACAAGGAAAGGGCAATCATCCAAAAATTTCACTAAGGATTGGAGATAATTCTGTCAGTATTTGATTAAAAGTTCATTATAATGAAATCTAAATTTTTCAATTGCCATGTTAATTTATAGGCTGAAAACCTTTTAAAATTAATTTTTGGCTTAAAATTTTGTAACTAATTTTAAAATAAATATAATTACTACAAATCCTTGCATATCTAAGTAATTGTGATTAAAATGCTGAATATGTGATATTTGAATGTATATTATTTTCAGATACAATGGGAAATTAATCGCTTCAAAATCAAAATCATCCATTTTATTATGCATATTCAAACCCAATTTATTATTATCAGAAATATTAATATTCAAGTCTAAGAAATAATCTTCTTGGCCTGTGTCATAACTAGATTCAAAACTCAGCTCTGGTGGATAAATATTTATAGAAATATCAATAAATTTCTTACAATTTAAAACAAAAATATCATCTAATCTTTTATTATTTGACAAAGCATGTTTTAAATTATTCAGATTATTCTTATTCAATTATATATTTATATTCTGGTTGACTTAAAAATAAGTCAGCCATGGGCTGGTATTCCCCCCATGGGAATCCCCACAATTTGCTTATACAAATTACATATAAAACAAATTCTAAAAAGGCAAAATTATATCTAGACTGTAACATCTTGAACTAACTGTAATGTTAAAGCAGTTTATCCATCTAGCTTTTTTACTATGTGTCTATTTTTAAGAACTTCCTACTAGACAAGAGTAACGATTTCTTAATAGCCGTTTTGAAATTTTCTAACTTTCATTAAGTGATAGATTAGTATACATTGTCACAAAATAGGAAGACTCAATTCTTATAGCTAAAACCATTGTTAAATAGTCTGTCACCTGCAGTGAATTATTAACACTCCAGTATGGATTAAAATTCGAAAAGTTCTTAATGCTAGAACAATAGGTTTTAAGTTGGTTTATAATTTCCTTTAAAATTAAAGAGAGGTCAGTAGCAGCAATTCGAGTTGGACATCCAGCTGCTCCAGTGATAAACCGTGGTTTAGGGGAAACTTCAGAACTTTTACAGTCCAATATTGAAAAGGGAACGTTTTGCCATTGTCATTATTATGCCGATATGATAAATATTCATATCAAATAAAAATAGTAAATATTCCAGTATTTTTTTTTTGTATAATGTAAATGTATCGTAATATAATTATCTATTTTATTATTCTTGTATTGATTTATGGATTGATATTTGCATTATCTAATAAAGATTGATTGAGATGTTTAAGGTTGATAAAGAAGAGAAAGAAGAAACAAATATTCAAACTACAAATACAAATATAGAAAAATTAAAATTTAAAAAAATTCACTTTTGATAAGAAAATTTAAAATTAAAAAAACATACGAGCAAGATGTCATACATATAGAGGAAAAAGTTTGGGATCATTTAAAACGAATACACAGATTAGAAGAAACTCTGTTGCCTCAAAAAAAGGTTGATAATATATGAGCTTAAAAAATTAGCATTATAAATGGAAACAATTAATTTAGAGAATAAGTTTATTTTTAAAATTTCAATACATATTCATCGTCTATATGGTCATCTTCCGTATGTTTGTCTTCCAATTCATCACATATATATATATATATATGTCCTTTTTCCATATGTTCTTCGTGTTCATAGTATTTTTCTTGATCAACACTTATGGAATCATCGGATACATCACCCACCTTCGCATCGCCAATGGTTTTTGTAATTTGTTTTATTTATTTATTTATAATTAAAATTGAATTTTCTTCAGATATATTAAAGTATTCTTGGTTGTTTATCAATGTAATAAATTTATAATATAATTCAGGCAATGCTAATTGATTATCATTAGATATTTCTGAAAATCTATATAGATGTTCTTTAAAGTAACCTAATTCATAACAACTAGAACTCAAGGTGTTTATATTGGATGATCTTTACTATAATAACTATCAAATTTTTCATTTGTTAACATTTTGTTGTATTTTTATCTGATGAATCATCATCAGATTATAATCAATCATTTTTTTCAAATATGAGTCCATTTATTTATAATATGTAATCACTGATAAATAATATGTAATTGATATAGAATAACATTAACATACGAAAATTCTTAGGATCTACATCTATTTCTTCTAATAAGCTATACAATGAACTGTATGATACATATGATGGTTTTACGAAAATTATTAAAGAACCTATAAATATTTTTAATCAAAAAACAACTAACAGTTTAATGGAGAAAAACTCATACAAATTCTTTTTAATTCAACATTTGATGCACCAAAACGTTGATTTACACAACCTATATACTTAAATATTTAAATTTAACAAAGATTTTGATTCGTATCCTTTTAAAACAAAACCAGAATTTGAAAAAGATGACAACATTATTATCAACTATAGGAAATTATATCCTGAATCTTTTAACTTTTATTCTGGTTATATACTCGATATACTAATCAAATGCCGTAAAATATGGTAATAAAACAATTACTAAACACTATTATTCTGTAGATGTTTTTTTTTTAATTATCTAGACATCAAAGATGAATATATATAAATATATATATATATATATATATATATATATATATATATATATATATATATATATATATATATATATATATATATATATATATTGTATATATCAATTAATATTCGAAAGTGAAAATAAAATTGCAGATAATTTTCTTACAAACCCTCAATCAAGTGAAATAATTAGTAGAATGTAGACGAATACGATTCGCCAACTTCTAGCAATTATTATTTTGAAACATTAAGTAAATTGATGAGTGTAGTATCTTAAAAAGAAACTGAAATACATACAAATAATCAAGCAATGCAAATTAGACGAGTGACTGATAATCTAGCCTCAGTCTATAATTATTCATCTAGAAAAACAACACATTTCATTAAACAATTCACTACATATATAATGCCGCTAAAAAATCATGTTGATATACCACAAGCAGCCAATCAAGGTACGTATGATACCTTGATTCAAGTAATTAAAACTGTTTATAATATCGTATCACTGTTTATACAGTGTTCATCATGAGCAGTAAAAGTTTTACTGCTGATGATGAACACTGTATATGTGTTCGAAATATCCAGTTAAATTTTATATCTGTTCACTGTCAATAAAAAGGTTTCATTCCTATTTTGAACTGTTTTACTTTCTTCGTGGAAAGGCAGTGTGGTCTTCGAAGTTATCTACGTTTTTAATAATAATTATTGTCTCTATAAATTTGTTATCTTTTTGTTCTTCTTTTTCTGTTTTTGAATTATTTCTAATAATAAAATTATATAAAAAATAAATTCAAACTCTAGAAAAATGCATAACAAAAAAAAAAAAATATTTCTCTAAAACTAACATATATATAAAAATGTTCATAAAAAATATTGTCGAATTTTGTAAATTCGTGTATAAAATCGTGTACACTAAATGTTGGATAAGATTAATAGTTGTGTCCGTCATTTGTATGTGGAGTCTTTATTTACGTTATAAATGCAATTGACATCAAATTCCTACTTAGATGATAAATTAATTAGTGAATATTGTTAGTAAAGTCCCCTAAATGTATTAATTTACTTTAACGTGTTATAGTATCAGACTCAAGTCCTATTGCTGGTAGCGATGACTCTGTTAGATATTTTCTAATAAAAAACACATAATAAATGAAAGAGTTTAATATTACTAAAAATATAATTGACTCATATAGAGGTGGTAAAAAACAATTTTAAATAATGAATTAAAGCGTTTTGATTCTTTTTATTCGAAAACAACAAAAGTTGAATTTAATATTGATAATCTTTCAGTAAGCTATTTTTATGTTACTGAAAATATATAATTTAAAGATGAAGATTACCCAGAGTTAATACAAATAGGTAGTGATGTCAATTTGCTGAAAAATCCTAATAATATATATATCCATAGTATATATATTCATTATAGTGATAATTCTGTAAATTTAAATTAACAGATAAAGATATATATTGTTTTTTAGTTTGTAATCAAGTAAGTGTAAGTAAGTAAGAATATATTTTGGTGATATATTCAGTGATATATACAGTTAAGTCCCCTAAATGTATTAATTTACTTTAACGTGTTATAGTATCAGACTCAAGTCCTATTGCTGGTAGCGATGACTCTGTTAGATATTTTCTAATAAAAAAAACACATAATAAATGAAAGAGTTTAATATTACTAAAAATATAATTGACTCATATAGAGGTTGTAAAAAACAATTTTAAATAATGAATTAAAGCGTTTTGATTCTTTTTATCTTTAAATTTGGATATTTCTATTGATTCGAACGATTCTAATGATGAATTAAATTTGTTTTATGGTGGTAAAACTATCAAAATATCTCCACCTATTATAACTGACCTAAACAAAAACACAAGTCCAAAAACATGTACAATCCACAATATTATCAAAGAAAAAATAATCCAAATAAAATTATTAGCAGATTTTCTATTAATAAATTAGATGATATTGATTAAGAAATATTAAAGCTGACTTGATTAACATCTTTAAATGTAATAGTATTGCTTTTGTTGTATTAACTAAGAACGCAATAACCAATGCATCTAAAAAAAATCATTTAATATATAAGTAAGATGATAAATTATACTTAAGCATTATTGAAGAAAGTAATGTTGATCAAATTGAAAGAATTGAAAACGGAAAACACATCAGAAAAAATATTTTGAATAATATTCATTACAAAAAGCATAGATGGGCTTAGAGATTTATTTGTTGTTCATGCCAGCTGATAAAAATAGAAAAATTAAATATAAATTTAATTTAATCCAATGATAATATATTGAACTTTAATGAAAAAACAAGTAAAACAAATTTTGAAGATATAAAATTAAATAAGGAAATTAAAACTAAATCAGTAGATAAACTGATATTCAGCTAGTATGCATATTATAAAACTTTAATAATCAGTGATCAATCTTTTCTTTGAACAACCGGTCAATCATGCAAAGAATCTGTTTTTACAAATTCACTATATAATGTTTTACCATCTGCAAAATATACTTCGACCTCATCATTAAACACTTCACTACAAATCCTTGTAAATTTATACACAGTTTTGTTGTAGTTGTAGTAATATAATCCTTTGTAGTTTTTTTCTTCTGAGAACATACACAATTTTTGTATGTATAAGTTTCTAGCTTTTTGAAGATATGGAATAAATAGATTCTTTCTAAATATACTATCATCAATATATTTTGAAAATTGTAAATATAACCTATTGAAATGACGTCTATTAAATAAATTTGTTGAATCTATTTTGTTTAAATCATCATCCAATAAGCGAATGTAACAAAATTCCGGTAAATTTTCTAGGTTAAGTAAATTTGTTTCAGGATCTAAATGAATTAATTAATTTAATTTAAATTTATAACCAACATCACCCAATTTATGTCTTATGTAATTATTTTTTTGGGTTGCTTCAATAATTGTATAATTAAAAATTGATTTATTATTATGAGGAAAATATCCACTCAATTTAATTTTATATGACATTATTAATTTTTGAAAAACAGCAAAAATATCTTTATCTATTCTACTATCTAATATATTACCTTTTTACAAAATTGACGAGAGGAGTCATATTATTAAATTTTTCTTCAAATTTCGTAACTCTTTTAGTTTTTTCCCATTGTTGATGAACTAATTCCATTGTCATTATATAGTAATATATCATATTGATTAAAAATAGTCTATTGAAATTTATATAAAATACCCCTCAGGGGCTATTACTAATTGATATTTTTGAATAAAGAAACTGTATAAAAATTCTAAGATATTTAGACTCGTCAATCGGACATAACTCGGCTATCGGACATAAGAAAGATTATAAAGAATTAGTAACGCTAAATAAAGAAAAAATGGGATAAAGAAATTACGGCTGTTTTAGAAGTTAATAAAAATAGTAATAATGATTGTTATTATGTTCCTATAGGATATAAATTCTAGAGAAATATTTTCTTTAAAATAAAAAAAAATAATATTAAAAGAGAAATTTCACCTAATATAATAACGAGTTCTTATTCTGAATATATTGTCATAGTTTTTTTTAAGTTGTAGACGAAATTGAAGGTACAGACAAAACTTTATATGAAAAGGTTCCTCATCAATAAATGGAAGATATGAAAAGACTTTATTTGAAAAAATTTCATCACAGAAAGCTATTTTAAGAAATAAACTAGACGGTAATATTAATTTAATTAATGAGGATTTTAAAGATAGTTATATCAAATTAATAAATAATTATGATGATAAATCACAAGATAAGCTAATCAATACTATCAAGTGGACATATAGATCGAAAGGCCATGCAAAAGGCCATGCAATATACGATAGAATATATCTTATACCTGTACGTGATTTAGATAATTTTAAAGATATTGTAAAATTTTTTGAATCTCTTAAAACAAATTTAGCAACAAAAACATATCCCACAAAAACATTTACCTCAATAAATAACTGTTCTTCCACCTGATTACATTCCATCAACAATAAGTCACCCATCAACAACAAATCATCCAACAAGTTATCCTTCAACAGCAAGCTATCCATCAGCATCAAGTTTTTCCATCAAAATCAAGTTATCCATCAACAAAAAGTTATCCATCAACATCAAGTTATCCAACATCAACAAGTTATCCATCATCAAGTTATCCAACATCAATAAGTTATCCACCAAAGAGTAACAAGGATGTTGATTATTCTATGTATAAGGACCCGACCGATGATACTAGTGATGACGATGATATGACTGATGATATATACGATGAGCCATCGGTGAGTGCTGATGATATTTTACTATCAATAGTAAATAAAAACAATTATATTTGTTGATGTATGAAAATACAACAATAATATATATTGATGATTCAAATGGAGGTAAAAGCATTAGATACTATAATGATACAAATTATGAAAGAGATGATACATGAGATGATGATAATGATGATGAATTTTATTATTCAGAAGCTGATGAGTAAGAAATTAGTATATTAGAATTAAATAAACTTGCTGGAGATGAAATAAATACTGAAATTTCTAACATGAATTTTTGATTGAGATAAATATGACTAATGTTTTAAAAATATAAAATTTAAAAAAATATAGAAAATAAGAATTAAAAATATATTTTAATGATAAACTTTCTGATAATAAAATAAATCATTTATTAAATAAAACAAATCAACATATAAGCGGAATTAAAAAAAATTAATTTTGATAAAAATATAAACATATTGATAAAAATAACAAAAAATATTTATTAATTAGATATGTCGGTGAAGGTGCAAAATACCTGAGATAAAAGATAAGTTGATAAGAAAAGCAAATGAAAATTTAAATAAAATGAAATAAAATAAGAATATTGAAAACATTAAACATTATTTCTCTTTTCTTTCCATTTACTGAAGTCCTTTAAGTTGACAAATAAGCTCATTATTGGTAAAAGACAATTCACGACAGGTAAACATAATTTCATGAATTGATTTAAATTTACCAAAAACTAGTGAGATATTTAAAAAAATATTCAACCAGTCAAAAGTAATTGATTTAGAATCTAAAGATGTAAGTTTGACTATTATTAAAATAAAATATATATATATATATATATATATATATATATATATATATATATATATATATATATATATATATATATATATATATATATATTTACATTTTTCCCCCTTTTTCTGAGAATTGAGGACGACTTGGTGGAGGTACTTGTCGATTTCGGTCTTTCATATTTTACAATGATATGAATTATGAGATTTAGTTGCATCATTTTTGTTTAAAACTGTATATATATATATATATATATATATATATATATATATATATATATATATATATATATATATATATATATATATATATATATGTATATATATATATATATATATATATATATATATATATATATATATATATATATATATATATATATATATATCATGAAAAGAAAAATCACCAATGCAACAGCACAAACACACACAAAAAAAAAAAGAGAGAGAGACAGAAGGAGAAAAGGAAGACTGTTTTCCTAAATTAGTGATTAATATAGACCAGCACTTGAATGAGGCCTTAACCCTACTCATCCATACAATCACATAGGTCAAACAGCATAGCCACACACAATCAACCATAAAGAATAATCCATGGACAGGCAGTCATGTCGTCAATAAGTATAAGTCGTTATTTACCAAACAGTAAAAAAAATAATATAGATAAATAATTCAGAGGCAACACCCAACATAAGGGCTTATCAGGAGAATGATATATATTTATATATATATATATATATATTTATTATATATATATATATATATATATATATATATATATATATATATATATATATATATAAATATTACGAGATTTTTGTACAAAATAAAAAAAAAGCAAAATTAAGAACTAATTTAAAAGACAAAATATCTTATGGATCTTATACAATACATAATTTTGGCCCAAATTTCACCTATAATGAAATTGATTTTTTTTTTCTTATGGAGAAGCCCTATTCTTTGTAATAGTTGGGACTTACTATATATTTTATATTTGATTATGAAACTAAAGTGTGTTACATAACGCACAATATTGGATTAAATATTTTACATTTCAAAGAGAATAATACCTTCGGTAAAGTTGTCCATTGCTTATATCTCGATAAATAGTTTATACAGAATAAAAAAAAAATTAATTCAAAAAATTTTGTAGAGCCTATTGTATAGGTGATGAGTAATTTTAGAATGTTTTAGGAAGGAACTAGCATGTTCTTGTTTAATGCTAACAGAGAATCCGAAATAAGAAAATATTCAATCTTTTTGAGTTATATTTTAACAAATAATGATTTGAATATAAACCCAAATAAAAATTTTAAAACAAAAGAAGACATAATATATATGTCGTTAAGAATAATGTCTATTATATTTTCAAGGTGGATGATTTTGAGAAAAATACAGAATTTAACTATATGTTTGTTTATTAGATAGTAGAGGTAGATTTTTAAAATTTATAGAAAAGTATAAAATGGTGGTAACTTGTATAGGCCAGTTCATGGAATTATTGATGAAATGTTTTTTTAATACAAACCCAATGAATTCAAAGGGAGGTAATTTTTTATTTGATTGTAAAAATGACGTTTTTAGAAGAGATAAAATTATGAGTGATGATTTAAACTTAACAGAATATTCTAATAATTTATTAATGACGGTTAATAAAACGTATGTATACTTCTATAGGAATGAATACGACATACGCAGTTTGCATAGGTAATACATATAGTTTTATTCTACAATGATAAATTATTTAATTTTCCATAAAGAAGAATATATCAAGGTATAAAAATTTTTAATATCCATATCAAACTTGAGTGATTGTGACGTCAGAAACTATAACATAATGTCAAGACATGAAATTAAAATGCAAATAATTTACATAAGAAATGTATTATTAAAGATGGTGTTTTTGAAGTTTCCATAAATAATTACGACCGATAAAAAATACATTGTATATGATAAGCTTATAAATATAAATAATTATACTGCTAAAAATATAAAAATTTAATCAATAATATAATCATTTATGTTTTTTCTATTTTTTTTTTAACGTTGGATCTTTACAATTTTTTTTTAATAGTATGTATAACAATAAACGACTGATTTAGTCGAATATATTTTTCAGTTATTGTTTTTAACTAATCATATATTAATCGTGTTTTAAATGTTAATTTTTATGTTTTGCGGACGATATAATAACATTAATTTTTCTTTTATCATTAGTGGAGATTGTGGATATTCCTAGTTGCTCGATTGACTTAATTTATTCTTTTATTTTAAAATTGATCGTTTGGATTTATTTTTAAGAATGAAAATAAATCCAATAATTTATCTTCGTCCATAATCATTGATTGATTAAATATATTTTTTCATATAAACATGCTAGTGTTAAAAAACTACACTACACATAAAAAGAGAGGGAAAGCTAGAAACAAAATATAAAGATATGCCTTTTCGTGATGAGATTCATTATCCAAGGACATGGTTTTATGTAGCTTTGTTTGGTTAATTACTAAAATCTAGAATACTTCGAGATATTGTTTATTTTTGCAACTATAACATTCACCACAATAATATTTTTGATTAGTAAATGGATCAAACCTACAAAAACTACCACTGACCTTATAAATTTTTTCACATATTGAATACTGAAGTGCTATTAAACACATCTTCACTTCGTATTTATTGAATAGATAAATATCATTTTTCATAAATACTCATATTTAAGAAAAGTTATAATGAGCTTACAAATAATATCTCAGATAATACAATACTGCAAATTTGTTTTTTATTATTGAAAAGTCCGTTTAATCAACAAAACATTTCGGTAATTTTACCTTTGTTCTCATATAAATCAACATCACACTTAATCATTTCATTACTATGTTTAAATCTAAAAAACAAAACCTCTATTCGGCGTATATGTTTACTATAGCTAACATAATAATTATATATACAATTAATAGTCATCATTGCACTAGTTGTAAATATATTATCAATTTCAGTTTAAAGTTTATTCTATCTAGTATAGTGTTTAATATGACATTAAATATAAAAACAAATAAAAATTCTAACATAATTAACACAATCATTTAATGTATATAATATTTTATATCATGTAGTAATTGATTCATCACTTGTATATTCTTTAAATTGTTTTCTGATTCTAAAAACAGTATTTTGTTTTTACAGTCTTCAAAAAACGTTTCAAACAGTACGTGGTAACGAACTGTACTAAGGAGCAACCCGGCTCAATAGTAACCAAAACTCTAAGAAATGTAATTTTGATACCAATAGCTACATCAAAAGAATTGCATTTTAATTCTAATTTTAAATATATAAGTTTCATCAAGACTAGTCTTACCCATCAAAAGTTAAGAGCCTGAGAAAATTTACCTTATTTTAGAAAACAGGGAGAAACACCGCCTAAAAGTCATGGAATCTTAACGAAATCATACCATCCGATTGAGCGTATCAGAGAACCCTATTGCCGAAGTTTCAAGCTCATATCTACAAAAATGTGGAATTTTTCTTTTTTTTGCCAGAAGGCAGATCACAGATGCGTGTTTATTTGTTTGTTTGTTTTTCTGTGGTTTTTTTTCAGGGGTGATCGTATCGACCCAGTGGTCCTAGAATGTTGTGAGAGGGCTCATTTTAACTGAAATGAAAATTTCAGGTTTTTTTTCAGGGGTGATCGTATCGACCCAGTGGTCCTAGAATATTGTGAGAGGGCTCATTTTAACTGAAATGAAAATTTCTAGTGTCCTTTTTAAGTGACCAAAGAAATTAGAGGGCACCTAGGCCCCCTCCCACGCTTTTTTTCCAAATTCAACGGATTAAAATTCTGAGATATCCATTTTATTCAGCGTTGCTGAAAAACCTTATAACTATGTCTTTGGGGATGACTTACTTCCCCACAGTCCCCGTGGGAGGGGCTACAAGTTTAAAATTTTTAACGAGTGCTTACCTATAGTAATGGTTATTGGGAAGTGTACAGGTGTTTTCAGGGGGATTTTTTGGCTGGGAGGAGGGGTTGAGAACAGGGGGATAAGTTGGGGGAACGTTCCATCTAGGAATTTTTCATGAGAGAAGAAAATCTTTATGAAGGGAGCGCAGGATTGCCTAGCATTATTTAAAAAACAATGAAAAAAAAGTTGAAAAAGTTTTTTTTTCAATTGGAAGTAAGGAGCAGCATTAAAACTTAAAACGAACAGAAATTATTAAGCATATGAGGGGCTAACCTCCTCCGAATACCTTGCTCTTTACGTTAAAGTATTTTTAGTAATTTCAACTATTTATTCTACGGCTTTTGTGATTCGGGGGTCATTCTTAATGAAGTGGGACAACATTTAAGCTTTAATGTAAAGAGCGAGGTACTGATGAAGGAGTGAACCCCCTCATATATGTAATAAAAACATGAGAATACAAAAGTTCGTTACTTAAGCTAATTTATAAGTTACGTATATCTTTTACTAATAAAAATATTCGTAGAAAATTAAAAGTTCTAGTCACCTTTTTAAGAAGCCAAATAAATCGGAGGGCAACTAGGCTTCATCTCCCGCTCTTTTTTTCTCAAAATCATTCGATTAAAACTATGAGTCAGCCATTTAGCCACAAAAATAGACATGCAAATTATGTTATAATTATTCCTCTGCGGAGAGCAAAAATCAAAACATGCATTGATTCAAAAACGTTCAGAAATTAAATAAAAAACTAGTTTTTTTAACTGAAAGTAAGGAGCGACATTAAAACTTAAAACGAACAGAAATTACTTTGTATATGAAAGGGGCTGCTTCCTTATCAACGCCCCGCTCTTTACACTTGATAATATATTTTTTACAATCATATGTTTCTTCTTTTTTTAAAAGCTATTTAATTATCAATTAATTTTATTTGATATATTTATATAAATTCAAATAATCGTTATAGTTTTTTAACTTTTTAATGTATATTTTTTTGTTCCTTTAAATGTTATTCGTTTGTCATATTTTTAACTATGTATAATAACGGTATTAATTTATTATGTTGACTCAAATTTAAATCTATACCAAAACTTACTAAATTTTTTATATTTGATTCAAAAGTATTTGTAAATGAATGTGTATTATTAATAGTAAAGTTTCTATATGTTTTTGTCACACCTTTGATACATGAATTGAATAATATATTATTGATCACTGATGTACTTATAAGTACTAAGGTACTTATAAGAACAAAGGAAAACAAAAAACTAAAACCAACATCAGTGTATCATCATTATGCATCTATTTTTACCTTAAATGGTTATCTATATTTTATTGGTGGTAGAGCTTTAGGACTATACTATAAACTATAAACAAACTTGAATAATAGGATCCTGTAAGTGATAAATAGACTGAGATTTTATCAGTGATCTATCGGAGAGACCATATTTAAAAAGCTAAAGTAAACGGAAAAAATTATGTGTTTCTTAATTTGAATACTCGTTGGACCTGGGTGATTTTGAACTTGCAGATTACGACCTAGTGCAATGCTATAACCCACATACAGATGTATGGACTGTAGTGGCTCCTCAAATCAACAAAACTTATGTATATGGTATAGGAGTTTGTAATGAGTTTATAAATATATTTGATGGGTTTGATGAATGCAAAATAATATGCAATTATATTGACAAATGTGATTCAATAAGAAACACTTGGATACTACTAGATGTAAAAATGCATCACCATATATATTATGGTGATGTTCGTTTGTTTGATGATACATTTTACGATGTTGGTGGAGGTGTAGAGGATAGTGGATACAATCGTTATAATACTTTCAATGAATTTGATCCAATAACAAATATTTTTAGTGAGAAATTACAGATTCCCTGTGAGTTATATGTACCCATTACGCTTGTTATTACATCATAGATTTTTTTAGAGGATAACCAAATGGTATATCAGATTGGTTTGTTAAACAAATAAATTGTCCACTACATCTTTTTAAAATGAAATATAACTTTAAATGTGTAATAGCAATGGCAAAATATAATCACATTGAAAGTTATTGTAAAAATGAACTGCATACAGATGTTGTATTGAGTGTTGAAGATGTGTGTTAATCAGCACATAAAGTAATACTTGCTTCTGTATGCGATTATTCTGATGCAATGTTTAGAGAAAATCCTACAGAATCAAATGAAAAATAAATACAAGGTATAGAACCTGAAATTTTGAAATATATTGTTGATTATATATATGCTAAACCTATTGATATAAGTATTGAAAATGTCAAAGAAATTCTAAAAGCATCTAAATTTCTTCAGTTGATAGACTTCAACAGACATGTGTAGTAAAATTCCAATAAAATTCTTAATAGAGTAAATTCTCTTTATATAAAAAAAATTTGCAGACAGATTAAGTTTAAAAGCATTAGATTCTTCTACACATGTATTCATAGAGGATAAATTTATGGATATAATAAAAGATGAAAAGCTTACAGATCAAGAATATTATGAAGTAAAAGCTGTGATTTTATGGTTAAAACATGTTATCCATAAAAGAATAAACTTTATTTCTGATTTAACATCCTTGATAAGATTTTCACAAATCTCTGAAGAGTTTATAAGGACTACAATAAATAATGAACCATTAATTAATTGCCAGAACTTAATTCTACGAATAGAATACCAACAATGGGTTGTATTTACGTATTTGAAACACATTACATGCTAGATAACTGAAAACAGGTATATTCACTGAGACGTAAATCTTGGAGTACAGTTAAAATGAAACCTGATAATATGTAAGATGTTACTGTCATGAACGACAAAATTTTCAGGATTGGTAACAAAAACACATATCGTATGTCAATCAAATATTTTGATACAAAAACAAAAGAAAACAAAGAAATAAAACCAACATTAGTGTATCGTAATTATGCATCTATTGTTACATTCAATGGTTTTCTGTATGTTATTGGTGATAGAAAGTTTGGAAAACTAAAAAAAAAAAAAAAAAAATGAGAAAAAATGGCATCTTGTAAGTGATGAATGGAATGAGATTGCACTAACGAACTAGAAAAGAGACCATATATTAACAGCTGCAGTAAACGGAAAAATGTATTAGTGTTTTCTGTTTTGAATAATTATAATAATATTGAACTTGTAGATTACAACGTAGTGGAATGTCATAATCCACATACGGATGTATGGACTGTAGCAGTTCTTCGAAAAAAAATTATGCATATATATATATATATATATATATTATGCATATATATATATATATATATATATATATATATATATATATATATATATATATACATATATATATATATATATATATATATATATATATATATATATATATATATATATATATATATATATATATATATATATATATATTATTTCACGTTTATTGGTGTCCTGTCAGCGACTTCTAACCTTGATCATTTTATTGTATCTTTCCCCTGTGAAACTTTCGAGGTAATTAGTGATGGCTTTTATTTGGATCATCTTCCAATAAAGTTGAAAATAAATGCTTCATTTCATGCCTCTAAACAGCCAGATAAAAATTGGTGTTATATAAAAGACTGGAAAGAAGTTAACCGCGAGATGTTTCGTTTTGAATGTGATAGAATATTAAATAAAATAAAGGTGCCCTTTCATTTGTTGTGCACGCGCTCGAGCATCAGTGAAACAGAAATAGCCATTGGACTTACCACCTATCTAGCTGAAATTAACCATGCATTAAAGTGTGCTGAAGCTTCAGCTGTCCCGTGCAAGCGTATTAGGAAAGGTTCTCAAGTTCAGGGTTGGTCAAAAAACCCTTCCCTTATTTCTGCGTGCGAGTCTTCTAAAATTTGGCTGAATATTCGGAAGCATTGCGGCAGGCGTAAATCTGGGACTATAAATGGTTTGCGGCTATAAAGATGTATATAAAGCAATGATTCATGGTTAAAATATGGTATTGATATAAGAACCAACAATATTTTGTATCTAACATCCTTGATAAGACTTTTGTAAATTTCCGAAGAATTGATAAGGACTATAAACGAACAATTAGTTGATTGTCAGAAGTTAATTTTACAAGAACTTAAGCCCAGAATATCAACAATAGGTTGTATTTAAGTGTTTGCAACGCTTTACAAGTTTCGAACTGCACAAATGTAAATTCACCGAGACATGAATCTTGGAGTACACTTGAAATAAAACCATATGATATTCAAACGCTGTATGATTTAACAGTCTTGACCGACAGAATTCTCCTGATTGGTAGAGAAAAAAAGACATGTCGTGTGTCTATACAATATTTTGATTTAATAATAAAAGAAAAAATAAACCAACATTATTAGAAGATCGTAATGCATCTATTGTTACCTTAAATGGTTTTCTATATTTTTATTGGTTGCAAAACTTTAGGCAAAACAATAAACTTTACGTAAACAATAAACAAAACAAAACAATATGATGTGATGAATGGGATCCTGTGAGTGATGACTAGAGTGAGAATTCATCAATGAATTGCGGTGAAAGTGGAGAAGGATTTAATGTTAATCCGAAAGGCGCGTCAGTTTCCCCAAATTTGCAAATGAAATATTTAGGGTTTCCTATCGGTGACACTTACAGCAACTAGAAGGCTGTTGATCCTTCATTTCCAGCGTTGAACAGCAACTGCATACGGAGGCTCGGTAGTAAACAAACTTCGACTCAACCGCGAACTGCTAGCTAAACTTTACAATGCTTCTGCACTCCCGAATTGCCTATACCTTTCACCTTTTTGGCGTACGTTTACGATAACTCAGACGAAGGAGCTTCAGCGAATCTATTTGTGGTATACCAAATACCTGCTTTTCCTTCTACCACGGCCAAGCAACTCTTGGGTAATTAAGAGATACAGCATCACAGACCCAAACGCTTCTATCAGAAAAGGCATAGAAGCTTATAATAGTAGAATTGGTCGGCACCGATGGTGCACTATTTTGATACAATAAATGTTTTGCTTTTGCTTTTGTATGTTTTAATTGTTTTTAAGTAAGATGAAGTGTTGTTTAGTTTTTTAGGTCATTTTTTCCCCTCTTCTCTTTTATTCACATTAAACTCCATTTTTCATGTATATTATAACGGGTTATAAATAAATTCAACTCAATTCAATAGGAGATACTATACATTAATAGCTGCCGTAAACGGAAAACTTTTATATGTTTTCTGTTTTAAAGACTTATTGGAATAATATTGATTTTGAACTCGCAGGTTACAACGTAATAAAATGTTATAATACAGACACTGATGTATGGACTGGATTTGCTCCTTGTATAAACAAATGCTTTAGATATAGGGTAGGAGTTTGGAATGATTTTATATATTATTTCGGTGGTTTTGGTGAAAAAAACTATATATGCGATATTATTGAAAAATTTGATACAATAAAAAAATGTTTCATATTATTAGATGTAAAAATACCTAGTTATATAAATCGTTGCGTTAGTATTTGTTTATTTGATGATGAATTTTATGTTTTTGGTGGAGGTGTAGAGGATAGTGTTTATAGTGTTTATAATAGTTTCTACAAATTTGATCCAGCCACAAATATTTTTAGTAAGAAATCAGAGCTGCATTGCAATGACTGTGAATCCTTTGTACTTGTTATCAAATCATAGTTTTTTGTTAATGGATAACCCAGTGATATATCAGATTGGTTGGTTAAATTTGATGTGTCAACAACATGTTTTTAACAGGAAATATAACTTTAAATGTATAGTACCTGTAGTAGAATATAATCGTACTGAAAGCTATTATAAAGATGGACTGTACACAGATATTCTATTGATTACTGAAAATGTGCGTATATCAGCAAATAATCTAATACTTGCTTATGTAAGCGATTATTTTGATACAATGTTTAGAAATGACTTTATAGAATCAAATGAAGTCAAAATACAAGATATAAAACCAGATATTCTTCGATATATTGTTGATTATATATATTCTAAACAGTGCTGCAACAAGTACTCCAAATTTTTACTTAAGTATCAAGCATTAAGTACTCATTGTTTTTTTACTTAAATATCAAGTAATAAGTAATTCCCAAATTCTTCCCTAAGTATCAAATATCAAGTTCTTGCCAAAATTGAACTTAAGTATTACTTCAAGTATACTTCAAGTATTTATTCTATATATATATATATATATATATATATATATATATATATATATATATATATATATATATATATATATATATACATTTCCGTTTTATCGTTTTTAACCGTTTCCCTTGTTCGGCTGGTACACACCCAATGAAGACCAAGAAAATAATCTTAACTAATTTTCAACACAACGGCTTGAAAGGAAAAGACTATCAAAACAATTAAGTGCGGTCAAAAAAATCCTTGATTGGATCAGACATATCACATAACAGGGTTAACACAGTGCACGTAGAGTTGAACCTCTGTCGATTAGTATTCAATCAAATCTGGCATTCAATCAAATCTGGCACGTTTGAAAAAATATATGGTTATTCTGAAACATGTGGGAATGATGGAAAAAACATTGAAAGTATTGTTTTCCATTGTTTGGCTGGTACACACCCAACGACATCCAAAAAATTTCCTGAACCAATTTTCAAAACAACGGATTGAAAGCAAAAGACTTTCAAAACAATTAAGTGCAGTCAAAAAACTCTTGATTGGATCAGACATATCACATGACAGGGTTAACACAGTGCACATAGAGTTGAACTTCTGGCTATTAGTGTTCAATCAAATCTGGCACGGTTGAAAGAATACAGGGTTATTCTGAAACATGTGGGAATGATGGCAAAAATATTGAAAGTATTGTTTTCCATTGTTTGGCTGGTACACACCCAACAAAGTCTAAAAAATTATCTGAGCCAATTTTCAACAAAACGTCTTGAAAGCAAAAGACTTTAAAAACAACTAAGTGCAGTCAAAAAACTCCTGAATGCATCAGACAGATCACATGACAGGATTAACACAGTGCACGTAGAGTTGAACTTTTGGTGATTAGTGTTCAGTCAAGTCTGGGACGTTTGAAAAAATACACGGTTATTCTGAAACATGTGGGAATGATAAAAAAAATATTGAAAATATTTTTTTCTCTTGTTTGGCTGGTCGACAAGAAGGCATAAGTCCAAAAAATAGTCTCAACCAATTTTCAACACAACGGCTTGAAAGAAAAAAACTATCAAAACAATAAAGTGCAGTCAAAAAACTTGTAAAAACAGATAACATGACAGCATTAATACAGTGAACATAGAGTTGAACTTCTGGGGATTAGTGTTCAGTCAAATATGGCACGTATAAGAAAATACAGGGTTATTCTGAAACAAGTCGGAATGGTGGAAAAAAACATTGAAAATAGAAAAACAAACCTTGGATAGGCTTTAAAATAGATAAAAGGTAATAAAGTAGTTCATTCTCTGATTCAATAAGTAAAAACCTTAGCAACAAAAAACTCAAATTTAACAGTAAGGAGCCATGTGAGTCAGTTGCAGACTTTTTTAAAAAGATAAATGAAAGCTCAATAAAAAGGAGCAGCAAAAATCCACACTTTTGGCAGCTAGCTGAAGGTCGCTGGCTCTCAGCGTGCTGAAAGAAAAGAAGAGTAAGAAAATGAAGTCTTGATTCCACTTTGATGACATGTCTCGCCCTCGGTACTTTTACAAGGAAACTGCCTCAAGTTTTCAAGTTAAATTTCAGACACACTATGAAAATTTATGGCATCTATATCCTTTGGCTGGTTTTCACTCACGCAAGCCGCATGCTCTGTAGTCAATTCAGATGTTCGGTAAAACTCCCTACAAAAATATATTATAAAATCATGGGCCTGCAGCAAGCCCGCTGATTCAGACGCATTCCATATGGCCGGTCAAACTGCAGAATGAATGAATGAATCAACTTTATTATTTGTAAAAGTGTTTAAAAAAACACAAAGTACGGAGTATTATAAATAAACAAAAACGATAAACAGCAAGAAAGAAATTCAAACTAACAAAAGACAACATGGACTAATTAACCAGTATCAATATGGAAAAAAAAGGCTGCAGAGGTTCGTAAACGTGAATAAAGTAGATAGTCTTTTTACATAAATCATCACTGGAAGACCGAATCCAAGAAGGCATATCAATTAAACCAAATCTAACAATTATTTTTCTGTTTTGGTGCTATCTCGGAAGCCGTAGGAGAAAATTGCAATATCTGAAATAAGCTGCACGTAGAGTATGGCGATTTTCCTTACGAAACAGATGAGCCATGCCTGATAAAAACAAAAGCACAGGGGCGCAATAAGCGTTATAAATCATGCACAAACCGTTGCGGTTGTAACGGCTTTTGTTTGGGGATATTTTTCCGTAAACGACGCGTAGGTTTTTCACGGCTTGATTCACTAGGGATGAAAAGGCAGTGGAAAGTGTTGGACCGCAACACAGACCAAGCCAAGTAACTAAAGAAGAACATAGCGGAATTGCAGTCCCAGCGACGGATAGAGCGACCGTATAAGAGATATTAAAACAAATAAAGTCGCACTTAAACGCATTAACTAACAGTCCAATCTTAAATAGTTCATTGGTTAATATAGTAAAGTTGGAAAGCAAGTCACGGCGAGTTCGGGCTACAAGAAGAACGTCCTCTGCATATGCAAAAGAAGACAAACCAATATTACCGTAAGAAGCAGAACTTTTAAGGGAAGGCAGGCACAATGCAAGCACACATTTAAATAAACAAGAAGACAATATGGCAGAAGTTGCAACCTATCTATTACTAACAGCAGTTTTCACACCATGAAGTGGCAAAAACCATGAGACTAAGTCGAAAATCTTCTGAGAAAAAGGACTAAAGCAAGAGCCAAGAGCTCATATGGTACTTGTGACGAGGTCGGAAAAGCCAAGAGCTCCTATGGCATGAGCTGTGGCAAAATTATAAGAATCAATAGATTAATTTAAAAAGAAAATCAGAGGCTTAATACCGATCGGCATTTAAATAAGAGCTCTGAGACACAAGGTCCTTTTAAATATCAAAATTCATTAAGATCCAATCACCCACTCGCAAGTTAAAAATACCTTATTTTCTAATTATTCCTCTCCCTTCAGCCCCTCACAGGTGGTTGAATCGGGAAAATCAACTTTATCAAGTCAATTTGTGCAGGTCCCTGACACGCCTACCAATTCCCATTGTCCTAGCACGTCCAGAAGTACTGAACTCGCCAAAGCACTGGACCCCCCTAACTACCCCAAAGAGAGTGGATCCAGTTCAGTTTCGTCAATCACGTAACTACGACATTTGCTTATTCTACCCACCAAGTTTCATCCCGATCTCTCCACTCTAAGCGTTTTCCAAGATTTCCGGTTTCCCCCTCCAACTCTCCCCCAATGTCACCAGAACTGGTTGGGATTTAAAATAAGAGATCTAAGACATGAGTTCCTTATTAATATCAAATTCAAAAATACCTCACGAACGGTCACTCGCTCTTAAGCTAAAAATACCTCAATTTTTGTAATTTTTCCGAATTTACACCCCCTCCAACTTCCCCAAGGAGAGCGAATCCATTTCGGTTATGTCAATCACGTATCTAGGACTTGTGCTTATTCTTCCCACCAAGTTTCATCCTGCTCACTCCACTCTAAGCGTTTTCCAAGATTTCTCGTCCCCCCTCCCATATCCCCCCAATGACGCTAGATCCGGTCGGGAGTTAAAACATGAGATATGATTTACGAGGTCCTTCTAAATATGAAATTTTATCCGATGAAATTCAAGATCCGATCATTCCTTCGTAAGTTAAAAATACCTCATTTTTTTTCTAATTTTTCAGAATTAACCCTCCCTCCAACTCCCCAAAGGAGAGTGAATTCGTTCTATTTATGTCAATCACGTATCTAGGACTTGTGCTCATTTTTCCCACTAAGTTTCATCCCGATCCCTCCACTCTAAGCGTTTTCCAAGATTTTACGTTTCCCCCTCCAATGTCACCTGATCCGGTTGGAATTTAAAATAAGAGCTCTGAGACATGATATCCTTCTAAATATCAAATTTAATTAAGATCCGATCTAATTTTTCCAAATTAAGCGTCCTCCCACTCCCCCCAGAAGGTCGAATCGGGGAAACAACTATTTCAAATTTAATCTGGTCTGGTCCCTGATACGCCTGCCAAATTTCATCGTCCTATCTTATCTGGAAGTGCCTAAACTAGCAACACCAGGACTGACAGACCGACAAGATTTGCGATCACTGTATGTCACTTGGTAAATACCAAGTGCAATACAATGTAATTTTTCTCTGGGGATGGAATATTTGGTTGAAGGTTGGGTTCAGCATGACTTATTTTGGAAAAGGGTCATTTCCAGGCTTTGGGTAAGCCATGGGTGGAAGTAGTTATAGGCCCTAATAAACTGAAGGAAAACTCGACTTTCTTAATACTTGAAACCCCCTCCCCCTCGCCCTATTTTAGATGGGGCTTGTGATATCAGAGCTCAATATGAGCCCTGATCCTAGTCATCTTTGGTCTAGCTTTCATTTGGATCCGTTGCTCCTATACTAAATTAAACCAAAAGCTTGAATTTTTTCAGCACTTAAAACCCACTCCCCTCGTTCTATTTTAGCTAGGGTTTTCATTTCAAAACTTGATGCCTGTCACGGTCTTAGGCACCTTCGGTTCAATCTTCACTGAGATCCATCAATTTCTCGAAAGTTACACTGGATTAAATGAAAAACTCACTTTTTTAGCACTTAAAACCCCCTCCCCCTTATTAAGCTGGTGTCTTTATCTCCAAACATTATATGTCTTATGGTTTTGGCATTTTTTGCTTGACTTTCATTGAGATCCATTACTTCATTCGCAAGTTAAACTGAGTCAAACGAAAAACTTAACTTTTTAAGCACTTAAAGCCCTCTCCCCCTCGCCCTAATTAAGCTTGGGTCTCCATCCCAGAACCCAATGCATATCATACTCTTAGGCGTCTTTATTCAATTTTCATCGAAATTCATCTCTCCATTTGCAAGTTACAGTGAATTAAATGAAAAACACGATTTTTTTTAACACTTAAAGCCCCATCGCCCTAATTAAGCTCAATTTTAATCCAAATAGCTCAATTTAATACAAATCTGACTAGCGGTTCTCCCGCTATACTCGATTGCATAGACGGGCGGACAGACACCCAGATCTCAAAAGTCTATCTTGATAGATATATTCCACTATCCAAATAGGTGATGATGCCTGGATGATGATATGCTATTGGTTTCCTTTTTTGGATCCAATGAGCCAACATGGCTACCTAAGACGTTGCAAAATCCGTCCATCCGTCTGTCTGTCTGTCCGTCCGACTGTGTAGTCACGTATTGGGGGAGAACCGCTGGTTGGATTTGGATGAAAATTTTGATGGCCAGATTTAGTGCCAAGGATCGTGAGACATATCAAGTTGAAAGATCAAGACCATAGCTAAAATAAAAACGAGGGAGAGGGCTTTACCTGCTAAAAACAGTTTTCCTTTTAATTCAGAGTAACAAAGAGGCCTAAGACCATGACACATATCAAGTTTTGAGATAAAGACCCTAGCTAAAATTTAACAAGGGGGAGTGAGTTTTAATTCCTGAAAAATTTACGTTTTCTGTTTAATTTAGTATAACTTAAAAATTGAGTAACGGATCCAAATGAAAATTAGACCAAAGATCCCTAAGATCAGGGCTCATATCAAGTGCTGGTATCACAAACCCTATCTCAAATAGGGTGAGGGGAGAGGGTGTCAAGTCTTAAGAAGTTGAGTTTTCCTTTAATTTAGTAGGGCCTATAACTTATGAATGGAGTGACGAATCTGAAGTCAGATTTGCCTGAATACCTGTATTTGCTGGAACGAATTTGACAAAATACCACTGCATTGGATCCAGCTAGAATTCCCTACACTTTTTTATTGCAGACAACATTTAGATGAGCAAAGATTCATAGCTTCAGTAGTCTTACCAATAATATGGTCCTGAAGATGATGAAATGGTAGAAATCTGGTTCAGTTGACGAGATGACAAAACTTAAACACTAATGTCAGAAATATAAGCCCAAATTGGACCATAGTATGCAACATTTAGCACAAAACAAGAGATTTTAGCTCACTGTCGACCAGTGAACTGTGAAATAATTTCAGTTTTTTTGTTATATAACTTTTAAACAAAAATTAAACCAAGTGTTAATCATACTATAATTTTTTTTCGTCTAAAACAAATACCTTATTTCATATCCAAAAATACGGCATGGAGCTATATATGAGTTTACTCTAAATCTAAAGAGTGATGTTTTCTTTTACATTGCCAAAGCATACACACACAAAAGCTGTATCTGAGTTTGCTCTAAATCTAGAGGTGATGTTTTCTTGTACATTGCCAAAGCATACACACACAAAATTTTCGGGTCATAGGTAAAGTATTTGAAAAACCAGTACATTAAAAGTATGTTAAGTAATAAGTATTTCGTAATCTTACTTAAGTATCAAGTAATAAGTACACTCTAGAGTTTTTACTTAAGTACAAGTACAAGTAATGGAAAATTTTACTTAAGTAGTACTTCAAGTTAAAGTACTTCAAGTAAGTGACAGCACTGATTCTAAATCTATTAATATAAATATGGATAATGTTGAAAAGATTCTAAGAGCATCTCAATTTTTTCAGTTGATAAATTTAACAGATATTTGAAGTGATTTTCTAATAAAAATTCTTAATGCAAAGAATTTTCATTATATAAAAAGATTAGCAAACATATTCAGTTTAAAAGAATTGGAGTTTTCTACATATTTATTCCGAGTGGATACATTTATGGATATGCACTAAATGCATAATTTTTTTTCGAAGAACTGCTACAGTCCATACATCCGTATGTGGATTATGACATTCCACTACGTTGTAATCTACAAGTTCAATATTATTATAAATATTCAAAACAGAAAAAACTAATATATTTTTCCCTTTTCTGCAGCTGTTAATATATGGTCTCTTTTCTAGTTCGTTAGTGCAATCTCATTCCATTCATCACTTACAAGATGCCATTTTTCTCATTTTTTTTTTTAGTTTTCCAAACTTTCTATCACCAATAACATACAGAAAACCATTGAATGTAACAATAGATGCATAATTACGATACACTAATGTTGGTTTTAGTTCTTGGTTTTCTTTTGTTTTTGTATCAAAATATTTGATTGACATACGATATGTGTTTTTGTTACCAATCCTGAAAATTTTGTCGTTCATGACAGTAACATCTTACATATTATCAGGTTTCATTTTAACTGTACTCCAAGATTTACGTCTCAGTGAACATACCTGTTTTCAGTTATCTAACATGTAATGTGTTTCAAATACGTAAATACAACCCATTGTTGGTATTCTATTCGTAAAATTAAGTTCTGGCAATTAATTATTGGTTCATTATTTATTGTAGTCATTATAAACTCTTCAGAGATTTGTGAAAATCTTATCAAGGATGTTAAATCAGAAATACAGTTTATTCTTTTATGGATAACATGTTTTAACCATAAAATCACAGCTTTTACTTCATAATATTCTTGATCTGTAAGCTTTTCATCTTTTATCATATCCATAAATTTATCCTCTATGAATACATGTGTAGAAGAATCTAATGCTTTTAAACTTAATCTGTCTGCAAATTTTTTTATATAAAGAGAATTTACTGTATTAAGAATTTTATTGGAATTTTACTACACATATCTGTTGAAGTCTATCAACTGAAGAAATTTAGATGCTTTTAGAATTTCTTTGACATTTTCAATACTTATATCAATAGGTTTAGCATATATATAATCAACAATATATTTCAAAATTTCAGGTTTTATACCTTGTATTTATTTTTCATTTGATTCTGTAGGATTGTCTCTAAACATTGCATCAGAATAATCGCATACAGAAGCAAGTGTTACTTTATGTGCTGATTAACACACATCTTCAACAATCAATACAACATCTGTATGCAGTTCATTTTTACAATAGCTTTCAATGTGATTATATTTTGCCATTGCTATTACACATTTAAAGTTATATTTCATTTTAAAAAGATGTAGTGGACAATTTATTTGTTTAACAAACCAATCTGATATACCATTTGGTTATCCTCTAAAAAAATCTATGATGTAATATGAAGCGTAATGGGTACATATAACTCACAGGGAATCTGTAATTTCTCACTAAAAATATTTGTTATTGGATCAAATTCATAGAAAGTATTATAACGATTGTATCTACTATCCTCTACACCTCCACCAACATCGTAAAATGTATCATCAAACAAACGAACATCACCATAATATATATGGTGATGCATTTTTACATCTAGTAGTATCCAAGTGTTTTTTATTGAATCACATTTGTCAATATAATTGCATATTTTTTTGCATTCATCAAACCCATCAAATATATTTATAAACTCATTACAAACTCCTATACCATATACATAAGTTTTGTTGATTTGAGGAGCCACTACAGTCCATACATCTGTATGTGGGTTATAGCATTGCAGAAGGTCGTAATCTGCAAGTTCAAAATCACCCAGGTCCAACGAGTATTCAAATTAAGAATAACATAATTTTTTCCGTTTACTTTAGCTTTTTAAATATGGTCTCTCCGATAGATCACTGGTAAAATCTCAGTATTTATCACTTACAGGATCCTATTATTCAAGTTTGTTTATAGTTTTTCCTAAAGCTCTACCACCAATAAAATATAGATAACCATTTAAGGTAAAATAGATGCATAATGATGATACACTGATGTTAGTTTTAGTTTTTTAATAATACACATTCATTTACAAATACTTTTGAATCAAATATAAAAAATTTAGTAAGTTTTGGTATAGATTTAAATTTGAGTCAACATAATAAATTCATACCGTTTTTATACATAGTTAAAAATATGACAAACGAATAACATTTAAAGGAACAAAAAAATATACATTAAAAAGTTAAAAAACTATAACGACTATTTGAATTTATATAAATATATCAAATAAAATTTATTGATAATTATATAGCTTTTAAAAAGAGAAGAAACATATAATTGTAAAAAATATAATATCAAGCGTAAAGAGCGGGGCGTTGATAAGGAAGCAGCCCCTTTCATATACAAAGTAATTTCTGTTCCTTTTAAGTTTTAATGTCGCTCCTTACTTTCAGTTAAAAAAACTAGTTTTTTATTTAATTTCTGAACGTTTTTGAATCAATGCATGTTTTGATTTTGGCTCTCCGCAGAGGAATAATTAAAACATAATTTGCATGTCTATTTTTGTGGCTAAATGGCTGACTCATAGTTTTAATCGAATGATTTTGAGAAAAAAAGAGCGGGAGAGGAAGCCTAGTTGCCCTCCGATTTATTGGGCTACTTAAAAAGGCGACTAGAACTTTTAATTTTTTACGAATATTTTTATTAGTAAAAGATATACGTAACTTATAAATTAGCTTAAGTAACGAAATTTTGTATTCTCATGTTTTTATTACATATATGAGGGGGTTCACCCCTTCATCAGTACCTCGCTCTTTACATTAAAGCTTAAATGTTGTCCCACTTCATTAAGAAAGACCCCCGAATCACAAAAGCCGTAGAATAAATAGTTGAAATTACTAAAAATACTTTAACGTAAAGAGCAAGGTATTCGGAGGAGGTTAGCCCCTCATATGCGTAATAATTTCTGTTCGTTTTAAGTTTTAATGCTGCTCCTTACTTCCAATTGAAAAAAATTTTTCAATTTTTTTTTCATTGTTTTTTAAATAATGCTAGGCAATCCTGTGCTCCCTTCATGGAGATTTTCTTCCCTCATGAAAAATTTCTCGATGGAACGTTCCCCCAACATATCCCCCTGTTCTAAACCCCTCCTCCCAGCCAAAAAATCCCCCTGAAAACACCTGTACACTTCCCAATAACCATTACTATAGGTAAGCACTCGTCAAAGACTTTAAACTTGTAGCCCCTCCCACGGGGACTGTGGGGGAGTAAGTCATCCCCAAAGACATAGTTATAAGGTTTTTCAGCAACGCTGAATAAAATGGATATCTCAGAATTTTAATCCGTTGAATTTGGAAAAAAAAGCGTGGGAGGGGGCCTAGGTGCCCTCCAATTTCTTTGGTCACTTAAAAAGGACACTAGAACTTTTCATTTCAGTTAAAATGAGCCCTCTCGCAACATTCTTGGACCACTGGGTTGATACGATCACCCCTGAAAAAAAAACCACAGAAAAACAAACAAATAAATAAACACGCATCCGTGATCTGCCTTCTGGCAAAAAAAAGAAAATTCCACATTTTTGTAGATATGAGCTTGAAACTTCTGCAATAGGGTTCTCTGATACGCTCAATCGGATGGTGTGATTTCGTTAAGATTCCATGACTTTTAGGCGGTGTTTCTCCCTGTTTTCTAAAATAAGGTAAATTTTCTCAGGCTCTTAACTTTTGATGGGTAAGACTAATCTTGATGAAACTTATATATTTAAAATTAGCATTAAAATGCAATTCTTTTGATGTAGCTATTGGTATCAAAATTACGTTTTTTAGAGTTTTGGTTACTATTGAGCTGGCCGGCTCCTTAGTACAGTTCGTTACCACGTACTGTTTGAAACGTTTTTTGAAGACTGTAAAAACAAAATACTGTTTTTAGAATCAGAAAACAATTTAAAGAATATACAAGTGATGAATCAATTACTACATGATATAAAATATTATATACATTAAATGACTGTGTTATTTATGTTAGAATTTTTATTTGTTTTTATATTTAATGTCATATTAAACACTATACTAGATACAATAAACTTAAAACTGAAATTAATAATATGTTTACAACTAGTGCAATGATGACTATTAATTGTATATATAATTATTATGTTAGCTATAGTAAACATATACGCAGAATAGAGGTTTTGTTTTTTAGATTTAAACATAGTAATGAAATGATTAAGTGTGATGTTGATTTATATGAGACCAAAGGTAAAATTACCGAAAATTTTGTGGATTAAACGGACTTTTCAATAATAAAAAACAAATTTGCAGTATTTTATTATCTGAGACATTATTTGTAAGCTCATTATAGCTTTTCTTAAATATGAATATTTATGAAAAATGACATTTATCTATTCAATAAATACGAAGTGAAGATCTGTTTAATAGCACTTCAGTATTCAATATGTGAAAAAATTTATAAGGTCAGTGGTAGTTTTTGTAGGTTTGATACAAATTACCACCATTTTTATACTTTTCTATAAATTTTAAAAATCTACCTCTACTATCTAATAAACAAACATATAGTTAAATTCTGTATTTTTCTCAAAATCATCCATCTTAAAAATATAATAGACATTACTGTTAACGACATATATATTATGTCTTCTTTTGTTTTAAAATTTTTATTTGGGTTTATATTCAAATTATTATTTGTTAAAATATAACTAAATAAGATTGAATATTTTCTTATTTCGGATTCTCTATTAGCATTAAACAAGAACATTCTAGTTCCTTCTAAAACATTCTAAAATTACTCATCACCTATACAATAGGCTCTACAAAATTTTTAGAATTAATTTTTTTTTTATTCTGTATAAACTATTTATCGAGATATACGCAATAGACAACTTTACCGAAGGTATTATCCTCATTGACATGTAAAATATTTAATCCAATATTATGCGTTATGTAACACACTTTAGTTTCATAATCAAATATAAAATATATAGTAAGTCCCAATCATTACAAAGAATAGGGCTTCTCCATAAGAAAAAAAATCAATTTCATTATAGGTGAAATTTGGGCAAAAATTATGTATTGTATAAGATCCATAAGATATTTTTTCTTTTAAATTAGTTCTTAATTTTGCTTTTTTTTATTTTTTACAAAAATCTCGTAATATTTATATATATATATATATATATATATATATATATATATATATATATATATATATATATATATATATATATATATATATATATATATATATATATATATATATACAGTTTTAAACAAAAATAATGCAACTAAATCTCATAATTCATATCATTGTACAATATGAAAGACCAAAATCGACAAGTACCTCCACCAAGTCGTCCTCAGTTCTCAGAAAAAGGGGGGAAAATGAATATATATATATATGTATATATATATATATATATATATATATATATATATATATATATATATATATATATATATATATATATATATATATATATATATATATATATATATATATACATATATATATATATATTTATATATTTATTTTAATAATAGTCAAACTTAAATCTTTAGATTCTAAATCAATTACTTTTGACTCGTTGAATATTTTTTTAAATATCTCACTAGTTTTTGGTAAATTTAAATCAATTGTGGAAATTATGTTTACCTGTAGTGAATTGTCTTTTACCAATAATGAGCTTATTTGTCAACTTAAAGGACTTCAGTAAATGGAAAGAATAGAGAAATAATGATTAATGTTTTCAATATTCTTATTTTATTTCATTTTATTTAAATTTTCATTTGCTTTTCTTAGCAACTTATCTTTTATCTCAGGTATTTTTGCACATTCACCGACATATCTAATTAATAAATATTTTTTGTTATTTTTATCAATATGTTTATATTTTTATCAAAATTAATTTTTTAATCCCGCTTATATGTTGATTTGGTTTATTTAATAAATGATTTATTTTATTATCAGAAAGTTTATCATTAAAATTTATTTTTAATTCTTATTTTCTATATTTTTTTAAATTTTATATTTTCAAATAATTAGTCATATTTATCTCAATCAAAAATTCATGTTAGAAATTTCAGTATTTATTACATCTCCAGCAAATTTATTTAATTCTAATATACTAATTTCTTACTCATCAGCTTCTGAATAATAAAATTCATCATCATTATCATCATCTCATGTATCATCTCTTTCATAATTTGTATCATTATAGTATCTAATGCTTTTACCTCCATTTGAATCATCAATATATTATTGTTGTATTTTCATACATCAACAAATATAATTGTTTTTATTTACTATTGATAGTAAAATATCATCAGCACTCACCGATGGCTCATCGTATATATCATCAGTCATATCATCGTCATCACTAGTATCATCGGTCGGGTCCTTATACATAGAATAATCAACATCCTTGTTACTCTTCGGTGGGTAACTCATTGATGTTGGATAACTTGATGATGGATAACTTGTTGATGCTGGATAACTTGATGTTGATGGATAACTTGTTGTTGATGGATAACTTGATTTTGATGGAAAAACTTGATGCTGATGGATAGCTTGCTGTTGAAGGATAACTTGTTGGATGATTTGTTGTTGATGGGTGACTTATTGTTGATGGAATGTAATCAGGTGGAAGAACAGATATTTATTGAGGTAAATGTTTTTGTGGGATATTTTTTTGTTGCTAAATTTGTTTTAAGAGATTCAAAAAATTTTACAATATCTTTAAAATTATCTAAATCACGTACAGGTATAAGATCTTCTCTATCGTATATTGCATGGCCTTTTGCATGGCCTTTCGATCTATATGTCCACTTGATAGTATTGATTAGCTTACCTTGTGATTTATCATCATAATTATTTATTAATTTGATATAACTATCTTTAAAATCCTCATTAATTAAATTAATATTACCGTCTAGTTTATTTCTTAAAATAGCTTTCTGTGATGGAATTTCTTCAAATAAAGTCTTTTCATATCTTCCATTTATTGATGAGGAACATTTTCATATAAAGTTTTGTCTGAACCTTCAATTTCGTCTACAACTTAAAAAAAAACTATGACAATATATTCAGAATAGGAACTCGTTATTATATTAGGTGAAATTTCTTTTTTAATATTAATTTTTTTTTATTTTAAAGAAAATATTTCTCTAGAATTTATATCCTATAGGAACATAATAACAATCATTATCACTATTTTCATTAGCTTCTAAAACAGCCGTAATTTCTTTATCCTATTTTTCTTTATCTAGCGTTACTAATTCTTTATAATCATTCTTATGCCCGGTAGCTATGAAATTTAAAAGAGCGGTTCTTGCACCTTTGCTCACATTTTTAAGATTTTAAACCAAACATAAAATACTAATATTTATATGTCTTGATGTTGTGAATAATAAATTTAATTCTTTTCTTAGGGATTATGAAAAACCATCAATAATTAATGATTTTTTAAATTTTTATGTTTATAGTCATTTACACATTTATCATCCATTTTTTTTCATAAATGTATTATAACCAGTTTTTAAACTTTAATCGCTATCAAAATATACCATTATCATGTTAGATAATAAAGCTATAAACTTATATTGTTGTGAACTATTATATGCTGCGATGATACACATTACATCAAACTCATCGACAATATAAATAACTAAATGTTTTAGTATAGTTGTTTTGCTATAGTTGTTGAGTCACTAGGCCCACGTAATAATATTCTAGAAAACTTCAATTGTTATTTTCTTATTCATTTAATCATTTAATTAAAACATAAAATAAATGAATAAGATAGCAACTGAGAATCCATTATTTATACCATTTATAGATATATTTAAAAAAATAAATCTTGATCATGATGTAATTGCAGAATATATTAAAATAGTATATAATCGTCTATCCAAATAATTTATTAGAAATGTTGATAGTAGAATTTCTGTCAACAATATGGCTACAGAGTGAGTGTTGAAAATAAAGTTGCCAGATTATTTAATTGACGAGTCTAAATATCTTAGAATTTTTATAAAGTTTCTTTATTCAAAAATATCAATTAATATTAGCCCCTGAGAGGTATTTTATATAAATTTCTATAGACTATTTTTAAACAATATGATATATTACCATATAATGACAATGAAATTAGTTTATCGACAATGGGAAAAAACTAAAAGAGTTACGAAACTTGAAGAATTATTTCATAATCTGACTCTTCTCGTGGATTTTGTATAAAGGTAATATATTAGATAGTAGAATAGATCAAGATATTTTTGCTGTTTTTCAAAAATTAATAATGTAACATAAAATTAAATTGAGTGGATATTTTCCTCATAATAATAAATCAATTTTTAATTATACAATTATTGAATACAACCCAAAAAAATAATTACATAAGACATAAATTAGGTGATGTTGGTTATAAATTTAAATTAAATTAATTAATTCATTTAGATCCTGAAACAAATTTACTTAACCTAGAAAATTTACCGGAATTTTGTTACATTCGCTTATTGGATGATGATTTAAACAAAATAGATTCAACAAATTTATTTAATAGACGTCATTTCAATAGGTTATATTTACAATTTTCAAAATATATTGATGATAGTATATTTAGAAAGAATCTATTTATTCCATATCATCAAAAAGCTAGAAACTTATACATACAAAAATTGTGTATGTTCTCAGAAGAAAAAAACTACAAAGGATTATATTACTACAACTACAACAAAACTGTGTATAAATTTACAAGGATTTGTAGTGAAGTGTTTAATGATGAGGTCGAAGTATATTTTGCAGATGGTAAAACATTATATAGTGAATTTGTAAAAACAGATTCTTTGCATGATTGACCGGTTGTTCAAAGAAAAGATTGATCACTGATTATTAAAGTTTTATAATATGCATACTAGCTGAATATCAGTTTATCTACTGATTTAGTTTTAATTTCCTTATTTAATTTTATATCTTCAAAATTTGTTTTACTTGTTTTTTCATTAAAGTTCAATATATTATCATTGGATTAAATTAAATTTATATTTAATTTTTCTATTTTTATCAGCTGGCATGAACAACAAATAAATCTCTAAGCCCATCTATGCTTTTTGTAATGAATATTATTCAAAATATTTTTTCTGATGTGTTTTCCGTTTTCAATTCTTTCAATTTGATCAACATTACTTTCTTCAATAATGCTTAAGTATAATTTATCATCTTACTTATATATTAAATGATTTTTTTTAGATGCATTGGTTATTGCGTTCTTAGTTAATACAACAAAAGCAATACTATTACATTTAAAGATGTTAATCAAGTCAGCTTTAATATTTCTTAATCAATATCATCTAATTTATTAATAGAAAATCTACTAATGAGTTTATTTTAATTTTTTTTCTTTGATAATATTGTGGATTGTACATGTTTTTGGACTTGTGTTTTTGTTTAGGTCAGTTATAATAGGTGGAGATATTTTGATAGTTTTACCACCATAAAACAAATTTAATTCATCATTAGAATCGTTCGAATCAATACAAATATCCAAATTTAAAGATAAAAAGAATCAAAACGCTTTAATTCATTATTTAAAATTGTTTTTTACAACCTCTATATGAGTCAATTATATTTTTAGTAATATTAAACTCTTTCATTTATTATGTGTTTTTTTTATTAGAAAATATCTAACAGAGTCATCGCTACCAGCAATAGGACTTGAGTCTGATACTATAACACGTTAAAGTAAATTAATACATTTAGGGGACTTAACTATATATATCACTGAATATATCACCAAAATATATTCTTACTTACTTACACTTACTTGATTACAAACTAAAAAACAATATATATCTTTATCTGTTAATTTAAATTTACAGAATTATCACTATAATGAATATATATACTATGGATATATATATTATTAGGATTTTTCAGCAAATTGACATCACTACCTATTTGTATTAACTCTGGGTAATCTTCATCTTTAAATTATATATTTTCAGTAACATAAAAATAGCTTACTGAAAGATTATCAATATTAAATTCAACTTTTGTTGTTTTCGAATAAAAAGAATCAAAACGCTTTAATTCATTATTTAAAATTGTTTTTTACCACCTCTATATGAGTCAATTATATTTTTAGTAATATTAAACTCTTTCATTTATTATGTGTTTTTTTATTAGAAAATATCTAACAGAGTCATCGCTACCAGCAATAGGACTTGAGTCTGATACTATAACACGTTAAAGTAAATTAATACATTTAGGGGACTTTACTAACAATATTCACTAATTAATTTATCATCTAAGTAGGAATTTGATGTCAATTGCATTTATAACGTAAATAAAGACTCCACATACAAATGACGGACACAACTATTAATCTTATCCAACATTTAGTGTACACGATTTTATACACGAATTTAAAAAATTCGACAATAACTTTTATGAAGATTTTTATATATATGTTAGTTTTAGAGAAATACTTTTTTTGTTATGTATTTTTCTAGAGTTTGAATTTATTTTTTATATAATTTTATTATTAGAAATAATTCAAAAACAGAAAAAGAAGAACAAAAAGATAACAAATTTATAGAGACAATAATTATTATTAAAAACATAGATAACTTCGAAGACCACACTGCCTTTCCATGAAGAAAGTAAAACAGTTCAAAATAGGAATGAAACCTTTTTATTGACAGTGAACAGATATAAAATTTAACTGGATATTTCGAACACATATACAGTGTTCATCATCAGCAGTAAAACTTTTACTGCTTATGATGAACACTGTATAAACAGTGATACGATATGATAAACAGTTTTAATTACTTGAATCAAGGTATCATACGTACCTTGATTGGCTGCTTGTGGTATATCAACATGATGTTTTAGCGGCATTATGTATGTAGTGAATTGTTTAATGAAATGTGTTGTTTTTCTAGATGAATAATTATAGACTGAGGCTAGATTATCAGTCACTCGTCTAATTTGCATTGCTTGATTATGTGGATGTATTTCAGTTTCTTTTTAAGATACTACACTCATCAATTTACTTAATGTTTCAAAATAATAATTGCTAGAAGTTGGCGAATCGTATGTATACATTCTACTAATTATTTCACTTGATTGAGGGTTTGTAAGAAAATTATCTCCAATTTTATTTTCACTTTCGAATATTAATTGATATATACAATCAGACAATACATTCATACTATTTTTATTATTCCAATTTTAGATTCTATCAAAAAATTCTATCAAATAAAAAATCATATCCTAAATCATTGTTGGCTATCTTTTCTTCTAAATCTGGTATATCTATATTAGAATTTAATTTTCATTATAATTTTTCATACTATAATAATCTTCTATTTGTTTTATAATAGTTTTTTTTTTTTTTTTATAATTTATACATTCAGATAAAAGCCCATCATTTAGTGCTTTATATAATGTCAAATTGTTACAAACTATAGTATCTACTTTAAACAAAAAAATATTCATATCTAGTCGTTTTATTATAATCAATAAAATTACATAGATTATCAAATAATTTGAATAGTAACATTTTTCTAAAGTTATATGCAGTTTTATTATTTTTTAACAAAGGAATCTTTAATACTCCGTTTATGTTGAATGAAATTATTTGCATTTAAAACTAATTTATTTTTATGTTATATTATTATTGGCTCTTCATTAAAATAAAATATTAATTAATTGAATACATTTGATATTTGATCACTTGTCAGTTTACAATAATCATCTTTGTTATCAAATGTATTTTTCAGTAATATCTATCTATTAAGGAAATTATTGAAGATGTACTGTGTTTTTTAATATATTCAGTACATAAATATAAAACAAATTTATTAAAGTTATCTTTATCTAAATTAATATGTGCATAGCCAGCTAAAATTTTATTGTATGTTGATAATTGTCTTATAAATTCATTTATTGTTTCAAAGTTTATAAAAAGTTGTATAACTATTATCGGGCTCTCCATTCTTCATTGAATAAAAATATAATCTAATATTGGATGTCTTAACGGTTGTTAGTTCAATATCTTCAACAATACTATTATCATCACAAAGTTTATGACAACAAAGTTTAAACAAAGATTGTATCTGTGGCTTTAATCCATTAGATTTTTCCCATGATAATCCGTCTACGAATAATCTATCCATGATATAATTTTTAGTATTCTCGCCAAAATAATATATTAATTTTATGTATCATATTATAAATAAATTCAAATATATCAAAATCATGATCATGATGTAAAAATCATTAATCAGTATATCTATAAGGCTGTTTCCAACATATATACCTTGGGGCACCTTTTCTAAGAATTTATCAGAAATAGGATTAAAAATTATTAATTTCTTAAACAATCTCTAAGTCTTCTTTATAAATCAAATAAGTGTTTAAATTACCAGATATTAGAATTGATGGCTAGACTTTATTATCTATTTTATATTAAATACTGCAGAAAATGTCTCACATACTAATTTATCATCTTTACTAGTTTCAATTATCGGGTCTAATATTCTTTTTATGAGAAATTTAGCTCCTTCACTTGATAGTGAAATATTATATTAATGTAATGTATGATATATATATAAATATATATATATATATATATATATATATATATATATATATATATATATATATATATATATATATATATATATATATATATATATATATACATATATATATAATGAAAAAAGAAATCACCGATGCAAGAGCACATACACATAGAAAAAAGAAGACAGAAGGAGAAAAGGAAGACTGTTTTCCTACATTACTAATTAATATAGATCAGTACTTGAATGAAGCCTTAGCCCTACTCATCAATACAATTACATAGGTCAAACAGCATAGCCATACACAATCAACCATAAAGAATAATCCACGGACTGGCAGTCGTGCCGTAAGTAAGTATAAGTGGTCATTTACCAAACAGTAAAAAAAGACAAATAACTCAGAGGCAACAACCCAACACAAGGGCTCATCCGGAGAAACCACACTTGCCAATAGGGTTTCGGCACTTTAAATTCCCAACCCAAGCAAGTGGCATGCCTACCATATATTCTCTATGGTATCCCCTTGCTAGGTATCACCCCCAAAATATATGCCTATGAAAAAACAAATGTAGGACAACCAAGTAACACCAAAACAAGCTTATCATGCATTGGTTCTGGCATTCGTGTGTTTATGTTACCAATTCACAATCTATATTAATACAAAACAATTATTAAAATATTTTCACTATATATTTGCTCTATTGATGTTGATTGCCAAGTTAATTTATTTGCATAAAAACCCCTTAAAATTAATTTTTGGCTTAATATTTTACATCTATTTTTAAAATCAATATAATTACTATAGATTGTTGCATATCTAAGTAACTGTAAGTAAAATGCTGAATATGTGCTATTTGAGTGTATATTACTTTCAGGGAACGAGAAATTAATCACTTCAAAATCGAAATCTTCCGTTTCAAAACCTAATTTATCATTATCAGAAATATTAATATTCAAATCTAAGAAATGATCTTCTAGACCAGTGCCATGACTAGGGTCAAGAGTAAGCTCTGACGGATACATATTCTTAGAAATATCAATAAATTCCTTACAATTTAAAACCAAAATATCATCTAAATATTTTTTATTATTTGACAAAACATCTTTTAAATTATTTGAATTATTCTTATTCATCATATATTTACGTTCGAGTTAACTTAAAAACAAATCAGCTATAAATGGGCAGGCAATCCCCCCCCCCCCCATGGGAATTCGCACGATTTGCTTGTACATTTTACCATTATATCTTGTACAAGTATTATATAAAACAAATTCTAATAAATCAAATATCGTATCTAAGCTGTAACATCTCGAGCTAACTGTAGTCTTAAAGCAGTTTGTCCATAGAGCTTTAGCTGAAACCATTGTTAAAGAGTCTATCACCTGCAGTGAATACACTCCAGTATGGATTAAAATTCAAAAATTTTTTAATACCAGAACAATAGGTTTAAAGTTTATTTATAATTTCCTTTAAAATTAAAGAGAGGTCAGTAGCAGCAATGCGGGTTGGACATCTAGCTAATCCAGCAATAAACCGTGGTTTAGCAGGATTCTTATTAAAATATTACAGTCCAATATAGGAAAGGGAACTTTTTATCATTGTCTTTACTTCTAATATTTAAATTTTTTTTTAACGATTTTTTTTAGTTTTTTCAATTATATTTTCATCCTCTAAATTTACCCTTTCGTAAACATTAGTCGTATATAACTCCTTTGTTAATACATCACAATACATCTTCTGACAAATTATGGCAAAATTGTTATTAGCTTTATCCACAGGCACAATTACGAATTCATTCTGTGGATTAGCAATTGCTTGTTTTATTCTAGCATTATAAAATAATGATTTAGTTTTACTATTTTTTAAGTTAGCATATATTTTGTTTTGTATTCTACTAATAATTAAATTCTTCCAACTTTGAAAACTCTCTTTATTTTTATTCTCTTTCATATACAACCTATCAATAAATCAAAATCACTTTCTAAGCTATCAAGAATACTCAATGGTTTCAAATTATAAAAAAGACGGAAATTAGCCCTTTATTCATTATAATTTGAAGATCATCTTGTTTTATTATTGATAAGTCCCCGGTTATAACATGTTGGTAAGTGGGATTTACAAATGGACCTAATGGCTTACAGTTACAAACAGGTTTTAAATTTAAATCACTGTCCAATCTTTTAATTATTAAATTATAATTAAAAATCATTTGCCCAATAGTTTTTCAAAATTTGCAAGTTAAAACTGGACTATCATTATAATTCAAATTACTAGGAAGAGCCTGTTTCAAAACCCGCTGATGAAAAATTTCTGGTAAATTAATATCTTCAATCTGCTTACAAGTAAAATTAATAGGTAAATATAATCTGTTGTCCTTATTAACAATCTTATCAGACTTATTCTTTTTTGAAAAAAATCGTTTAGTTAGAATACAAATTTTATTGCATAATATATAATTAACATTTAAAATACTATTTAGTTCCTGTTTTAATATATTACATTTGTTTGATAAATTTTTATATTTTAATCTTTTCTTTTACAATCGTTACATGCCAAGTAACAATAGATATTAAATAAAATATATAACAACCTAATAATCAATTTTTATAGTTTTCTCCATTAAACATTTTCATATATAGTTTAGAAATTAAATCAGGTCTAAGATCTTTCTTCTTTAAATGCTCTAATAAAAAATACAAAAACTCATCGTTGATTTCTTTTAATTTTTCTTTTTTGTCATGTCTTGATTCATTTAAAGTTTCAAACTCATCACTTGTATCTATTATAACTCTTCGCACTTGTGTATCGACTGCTGTATTGGAAGAAACGATTAAAAATTCTTGAGCCATCCATCAATTCTCTCTTTAAGCATCCAAAATCTATTTCTCCCTTGTTGATTCATAGCATCAATTTCAACTATTATATAGACTGAATCTTCTCTATACTTCTCACTCTTTTTTAAATCCTCCATTACTGGTTGTAGATGTAAATTATCAATATATTTGTCAACATAACGCACAGTTTATGTATGAAAGTTTTTAAAGTAGGGATGATAAATTATTGTTATTCATTATCAGTGATTTGGGCTTGTTCATTAGTAAGTATTGTTTTATGTTCATCTAATTTATGTTTAAGAAAAAGATAATCATCAAGTTTTTTTTAAGATCTTTTGTCTGATTATCGCCTGTAATCATCTTTATGTTATTACTCAATCCCTCGCAATGTTTATAGTAACAATCAAGTGATTTGATATGATCGGCAAGTTTTTTGTATAATTCTCGTCTAGTTTTTCATTCGAGTAATCACTAGCCACAAATATTTTATTATTTATCTTAAAACATGACTTATTAGATATTGTGTCTCTTAAAACAAAGTTGGTTAATAATTCTGTTTTTGTAATATCTAAATTCTTTATATAACTCAATATTATTGGATCATATTAACCATTATTTGAATGTTAAAAGGATAATCTACATTATTTGACAAACTGTTATTTAAAATATAATAATGTAAAAGATTTAACCAATAAAAAGATTTAACCGCATTATCAAATATGCATTATTCTTTAGATTGCGGATAAGATTCTTGATTTTACCTTGCAGAGTAACATCAATTTTAATACTATCGTCTGTAGTATTATATATAGCATCAATTATTTTTGGAGTTAGATCTTTAATTCTAGGTCTCATATTGTAGTGATATCCAGTTAAACTATCTATATAATTTTAAAATAATGTATCCATGATATCAAGAGCACCATCTATTAATCTATTAATACTTGATTTTTAGACAATAATTTGCCAGTAGCTTGTGTATTATGATAACCAATAGTTCCATCTACTAAATCTTGTATCATTTTGTCAATAATAACATTGTGAGACTCTTTGACATCATCGTATTATAATTCAGATAAAAAGCATCTAACGAAGACTTTGGTAGTGCAATCGATGGATCTAAAATTTTCATAGCCTTATCATGCTTATAAATAAATTCAAAAAAGCATCTACCTCATAAATGAAAAATCATGAAAAATTTGATAGTTATTATAGTAAACCTCATCATAGCTATGTAAACACCGTGAGCTCTAGTTGTTATGAATTTAGTTACCTTACAGAACATCAATACAGATCTTCAGAAACACCAAAAGACAATGAATTAGCATTACCTGATTTAAATTGTATATTTATTACATTGATAAACAACCCAAAATACTTATTATATCTGAAGAAGATACAATGTTAATAATATATAAATAAGTGAACAAAACATACTTAAAAACTAGTAGCGATATGCAGATGGGCGATATACCCGATTTGTCCATAATTGTTAATGAAGAAAAATACTATGAACACAAAGAACATGTGGAACATGCTTCCGACTCTTCTTTATATCCCCATTATTGGTTGTACATCATCAATATAATCTAATTAATATAATGAACATCTCTGGTACGTTAAATGAGTTTTGACTACATTTTCAAAAATCTAAGAAAAAATTATATTTTCACTTACTATGGACGAGAAAAACTATGAGTTTCCAAATCTACCAAGGTAAATACCCTATCCCGATAGGTGAAAACTCCGGTGTCTACAGAATTCATTGCTTTTGTGGTCTTTGGTACATCGGAAGAACTGATCAACAAATTAAGGACAGATTAACTCAGCATTCTGCCTCAATTGATAACACCCATAAAGGTGGAAAAAGCCAGAAATTTTTTACCCTACCATCTCAAAACATATATTTCATAATCCAGACCATAATGTTTTATTTAACCAAGTTAGCCTAATTTGGCATGACAAAGGTATTGTCCTGCACTACAGAAAAGCTGTTGAAATTTATAAATACCAACATTTAAGTCTAGCTTTAAAAACAGATTAAGGCGATTTAAGAATAAATGAGTCGTATTTCGATTTTCTCAAAAGAGAAGCCGATACTTTAGTAATCCCTGAAATAAACGTTGAACCGCTCCCCCATATCACAATCAAATACATTATCAACCCCTTAGGTCTCAAAGGGTATCCACGGGAAATGCAATGCAAGTATTCTAGTTTGATGACTGGTCAAGCTGATCGGGCGGTAGTTCTCACACTCTCTTCTTGAGCCTTTTTTGTGGATTGGGACCACTGCTGCCTTACACCATAGTTGTGGGACGTGGCCCGTTGACCATGCGGCTGACACAACCTTGTTGTACAATTCGACGACGTCCTCTGAGTCAATGTTAATTAGTTCAGCAGTGATACCGTCCGGTCCTGGGGCCTTCCCTCGTTTCAGGGATCTTATCGCTGCCTCAGTTTCTGATTTTAAGAGTGGTGGTGGAGGTTCTCGATCATTAATGGGGAAGTAGTTTAGGATGCTGGGATCGGCAATCATCTGCGGATTTAATTTATCTTCAAAATATTCCTTCCATCGTTCGAGTTCCATTTTTGCGTCGTTGATGGGATTGTTTTGTTTGTCTAGGATTGCTGTGGAGATGGGATCGTTCCTGCTAGACAGCTCAGTAACTGTTTTGAAGAGTTTTTGACTGTTTCCGTTCCTAAACTGGGCTTCGCATACCTTGCATTTCTCGGTAACATGGTTACGCAAGACCTTTCGGACTTCCCGTTCGATTCTACTTTTGAGATATTTATAGGTGTCTCGGCTGCATGGGTCAGCTTTGTTGTTGCAGAGACGCTTTTGGTTACATAGTTGGATTATTTATTCAGTAATCCACTCTTTTTCGTCTTTCGTTTTCCTCCCGAGGACATCATTTGCTGTCTCCAAAACTGCAAAAGTTGCATGCTCAGCCAGTTGATCAATCTCTTCAACGGTGGTGAGGGAAGTGAAGCTCTCTAGGATAGCTCGGAATTTTGACGATAGGCTGGTGGTATAGGCGCCTTTTTTATGGGGTCGCGAAGCAGCTCTGTCCAGAATATAGGGATTCTTGTCGTCTTAGGGAGTCGTTTCAGTCTTAGCTTGAGTTTGGACATAGGGAGTGAGTGATTCGAATCAAAGTCTGCACCAGGAAGGGATACAGTATCAATTATTGAGGACTTCCAGTGTTTAGATATCAGCAAATAGTCTATCATGTTTACAGTTACTCCGTCAGGGGATCTCAAGGTGACCTTACGGCGGTGTTTGTTATGTACAGGTCGTTTTCTCTACAGAAGCTAATTAACCTTTCACCTCTTCCGTTCAGTCGGCTATGGCCGTGGGGTCCCATTACATCTCTCCGATCAATCTGATCGTTGCCCGTGATAGCGTTAAAGTCGCCCATGATGATGAGCATATCTTTCTTTGGTGTTTGGTCGGTGACACTTTGATGTTGAAAGTAGAACTGTTCGCATTCTTCATCGCTTCGAGCAGAGTCAGGAGCATAAACCTGGATGATGGTAAGGTTTGACACGGATCCCTTTAGTCTAATGGTTGCTATCCTTTCTGATACGGGCGTGAAGGAGATCAGCGCCTTGTGTCTGTAAGTGCCATCGGTGCATCCCGAGAGTAGGAGGGAGGTTCCAGATATAGTTTCTTCACCAGTTCGGGGGAGGTGTGTCTCTGATAGCCCGCTTAGATACAAGTCCCACTTGTATCGGTTTAGTTCTCTCAGTAGTAGATCCATTTTTCCAGGTTTGGCTAGAGTCCGGGTGTTGAGTGTTCCTATGTTGAGTACAGTTTTAGTGGAGATGAGTCGCAGGGTATCCTCATCCCCTCCGGGGGTCGTCATAGGCCTATTATGATCATCGGTGTCCCCGTGCGCGGTAGCCTGTTCGTCGGTTTCGCCGTACGCTGTAGCATAGTCGTCGGCTTCCCCGTACGCGGTAGTATGTTCAATATTACTTCCATTTTCCACCATCATCACCATAATCAAATCGCTAGGTTCGTCGGTTTCCCCGGACGCGGTAGTAATTCTGCTTTGATTCATAAAGCCCATAATTCATTTGTTAAAAGGAAAGGTTTCAAGGCTGGTTAGGAGACGACGGTAAGCTACTCCTCTCTGTCAACTTGCAGAGGCCGTTGTTCGTCGCTGAATCATCCACCCTTTCGCAGTTGTCCTCCTGAAGAGGATCCTCCCACGATGATAATCTGCCGTACCATACGATTTTACCCATTGTTGGGAGTAGGTTTGAAGCTGACGGGACATATCCACACGCCGGTGGGCCCAGCTCAGTCTACATTAGAGGAGCCTTCTTCCTCCTCCACCTGAATTTATGTTCCCCAGGCGAGGGTATCCCGGTTATATTTTAGGACCCCCAGGGGCTGGGTCCCCCCTAGGCCCGTGCCTCCATCACCACCAGAGGTACCCTGCATATCTGCAAGGCTTTCCTCTATCCGCCACCTTGGGATGCGCTGAGTGGCCTGGGGTGGGCTCCTACTGAGAAGTTGACTCAGTAGGTACTCACAATGAAGATTTAAACAAAATAAATTCAACAAATTCATTTGATAGACAAAATTTCAATAGGTTATACTTACAATTTTCAAAATATATTGATGATAGTATATTTAGAAAGAATATATTTATTCCATATCTTCAAACAGCTAGAAACTTATACATACAAAAATTTTGTATGTTCTCAGAAGAAAAAACTACAAAGGATTATACTACTACAACTACAACACAACTATGTATAAATCTACAAGGATTTGTAGTGACGTGTTTAATGATGTGGTCGAAGTATATTATGCAGATGGTAAAAAATTATATAGTGAATTTGTAAAAACAGATTCTTTGAATGATGGACCGGTTGTTCAAAGAAAAGATTGATCACTGATTATCAAAGTTTTATAATATGCATACTAGCTGACTATCAGTTTATCTACTGATTTAGTTTTAATTTTCTTACTTAATTTTAAATCTTCAAAATTTGTTTTACTTGTTTTTTCATTACAGTTCAATATATTATCATTTGATGAAATTGAATTTATATTTAATATATCTATTTTTATCAGCTGGCATGAACAATAAATAAAGCTCTAAGCCCATCTATGTTTTTTGTAATGAATATTATTCAAAATATTTTTTCTGAAGTGTTTTCCATTTCTCAATTATTTCAATTTGATCAACATTGTTTATTTTAATAATGCTTAAGTATAATTTATCATCTTGCTTATATATTAAACGATTTTTTTAGATGTATTGGTTATTGCATTCTTAGTTAATACAACAAAAGCAATACTATTACATTTCAAGATGTTAATCAAGTCAGCTTTAATATTTCTTAATCAATATCATCTAATTTATTAATAGAAAATCTACTAATGAATTTATTTGGATTTTTTTTCTTTGATAATATTGTGGATTTTACATGTTTTTGGACTTGTGTTTTTGTTTATATCAGTTTTAATATGTGGAGACATTTTGATGATTTTTCCACCATAAAACAAATTTAATTCATCATTATAATCATCCGAATTACTAGAAATATCGAAATCTAAAGATAAAAAGGATCAAAACGTTTGAGTCAATATGAGTCAATTATATTTCTAGCAAACTTATACTCTTTCATTTGTTATGTGTTTCTTTATTAGATAATATCTAACAGAGTCATCGCTACCAGCAATAGGACTTGAGTCTGATACTTTGACACGTTAAGGTAAATTAATACATTTAGGGGGATATGCTAATTTACTATATATATCACTGAATATATCACCAAAATTACTAATACTTACTTGATTACAAACTAAAAACTATATATATATCTTTATCAGTTAATTTAAAATTTACAAAATTATCACTATAATAAATATATATACTACTGATATCTATATTGTTAGGATTTTTCAGCAAATTGACATCACTACCTATTTGTATTAGCCCTGGGTAATCATCATCTTTAAATTATATATTTTCAGTAACTTTAAAATAGCTTACTGAAAGATTTGTTTATTTATTGTGTTTTTGAAATTTGATCTAAATCCTTTTTCAATAATAAAATCATATTTTTTTCTTTATAAACGTTATTATGTATAGATGCTTTAATCTCTAGTAGTCCACCTCTCTACCAACTGAGCTATCGAAGGATAAATCTCTAGCAAATACAATAAATTTTGTAAAGGTAGTTGTTTAGTAAAATTTTCCATCATATGTTTTATATTTTGGATCTACTTTATTACCTTTTTTACATCTAATTTTATTAAAATTAAATCCTTAATAATTAGGCTCATCAAAATTAGATGGTTTAATCCTTTGAATATTATTTTTTACTTTATTAAAATATCCTAGCTTATCCATTTACTGTAGCATAAATATGAACAAAATAAATATAAATATCATATAAGAATAGTGTTGAAAAAAAGATCAACAATTTCATTCTCATGATTTTTTATAATAATTTAATTTTCTGTAATATTTATCATAATATCCGGACAATCATTATTCAAATCAATGTCCCCCTTGTCAAAACTAACATCACCTAATTCTGTATTACATTATTAATATTACAACTTTAAAATTACTTTTTCAATTAGTGTTGATCTAAAACTGAGACGATTTTTTCATGAATGCTACCAACAAAATACTGTAAATTAGATGTTTTTGATACAAGCGCTATATTGTCATTCAAAGATAAACAGTCAAAGCTTGAATCAGATGAATTTGGCAAACAATATTCTCTAATTAATTTATCATTTAAGTAGGAATTTGATGTCAATTGCATTTATAACGTAAATAAAGACTCCACATACAAATGACCGACACAATTATTAATCTGAATCCAACATTTAGTGTACACGATTTTATACATGAATTTCAAAAATTCGACGATAAATTTTATGAACATTTTTATATATATGTTAGTTCTATAGAAATATTTTTTTTGTTATGTATTTTTGTAGAGTTTGAACTTATTTTCATATAATCTTATTATTAGAAATAATTCAATAAATGAAAAAGAAGAACAAAATAATAAAAAATTTATAGAGACAATAATTATTATTAAAAACTAAACTAATATGTAAAATAATAATTTATAATTAAAGAAGATAATCAACTATAATATAGAGCCAAAGTTTTCGATTATTCGTATATAACTAACTGTAACATATAAGAAGTTGTATAACTATTATCAGGCTCTCTATTCTTCATTGAATAAAAATATAATCTAATATTAGATGTTTTAACGGGTGTTAGTTCAATATCTTCAACAATACTATTATCATCACAAAGTTTATGACAACAAACTTTAAACAAAGATTGTATCTGTGGCTTTAATCTATTAAATTATACCCACGATAATCTGTCTACGAATAATCTATCCATGATATAATTTTTAGTATTCTCGCCAAAATAAGATATATTAATTTTATATATCATATTATAAATAAATTCTAATATAATACAATCATGATCATGATGTAAAAATCATTAGTCAGTATATCTATAAGGCTGTTTCCAACATCTATACCTTAGGGCAACTTTTCTAAGATTTTATCAGAAATAGGATAAAAAATTATTAATTTCTTTAACAATCTCTACGTCGTCTTTATAAATGAAATAAGTGTTTAAAAAACCAGATATTAGAACTTATTGCTAAAGCTCATTATCTAATTTTTTATTAAATACTGCAGAAAATGTCTCGTATACTAATTTATCACCTTTAAATATTAAATTGCATTTTTCTTTATTATCTTTAGGAACTTCATCTGCTTCAATTGTTTTTTTGCTAAAACACATATTTATCTAAAATTTTTATTTTATTGAATTTATATGTATTTGTTGATTCTTTCAATCCATCTTAAGCTAATGTAGTTTCTTTTATTAAATTTAAAATTTTAATAATTTTATTTCCAGCTATCAAACCTAGTTTTGTCTAATCGTAAATACATATATTTCTATCATCATTTACTTCATCCATATATTCTACTGTTTTTTCTCTTTCAATACAAAACAATGACTGTATAATTATTTTTCTATTATGTTATTAATCAGTAAAATAATGTATTCAACGAAGGTATATTAAACCCTTGAGCTGTTTAGTAGATAATATACTATATTTTTTTTCTTTAAGTACTAATAAAACATTCTCTGTACACGTCTGTACACTTCCCAATAACCATTGCTATAGATGATAATGGATCTAATAATAATCTCTAGAAATCTAAATTGTTCAACTCTATCTACCAAGATTAATGTCCGGTCTTGTGTTATCGTTTCTTATATATAAATTAAAAGCAAATGTAGTATTTAAAAAGTTTTGTTTACTATCATAACAAAATGCATTTGATAAATGAACACTCATCAGTAAATATATTATTTTATTATTACGATCTGGTGGAGCTCTTACTTTAGACTTGGCTTCATGTCTTGATTCTGATATCATAAACTTAATATTATTCTCATTAACAGTTTCAATAAGTTATCAGTTATTTTAAATATTTTGGAATTTGTTCCTACATTTTTATTCAATAAATCATTTTTGCATCTTTCTCAATTATCGATAATGTTGGGTACGTAATCAGCATCAACAGTGTTTATAATTCTTGGCATATGTTTAGTAAAATTCCTAGCTATACTTGTACAAAAATAAATTCGAATATAATATAGGCGTTGAGGTTATTGCTGTAAAATAAGGAAATGAATTCTTTATTAAAAACAACTAATACTTTTATTTTCTAATAGATTAAATGCTTCATCTACAGCTCCATATAAATAATGATCAGATTGATATTCATGATATTCGTAAATGTTTTTCAGGAAAAAGCAAAATATCATAATTATTTTCATAATCCAAATTTTCGATCCATCTAGACTTACTTTATAGTTTAGATTTTTTATTAAATTTAAGGATTTTTATTTAGGGATTCTTGACCTCGCCATATGCATTAAACAAAAAAGAAGACGTTGACATATCAATAAGTTAATGAGATTGTCATTAAAGATTAAAATTCTCTTAACAATTCTAAACTAGCACAAATTTATTTGGTGATGGATATAGAAATTATAAAAAAAACTACAAATATCAAATCACAGCCTAATATACAACGACCTAATTATCGAATTTGATATATTCCTGCATTAAATTTTTTAGTGAATAGTTTAGAAATTAGAATAAGCGTAAACTCTTTCTTTTTTAAATGCTGTAAAAACTCACATAAAAACTCATCGTTGATTTCTTTTAATTTTACGCTTTTGCTAGGTCTAGATTCTTTGAAAGTTTCAAATTCATCACTTATATCTATCATAATTCTTTGCACTTGTGTATCGGCAGTTGCATTGGAAGGAATGTCTAAGAAGTCTTGAGGCATCCTCTGAAACATATTTCTCTCTTGTTGGTTCATAGCATCAATTTCAACTATTATATAGACTGAATGTTCTTTATACATCTCACTCCTACTGTCACGTTGATTTTTGAATTAAAATGGAATAGTTGTGGGCATCAAGTCAAAACAAATTGCAGAAATAGCCAAGACAGATAGTTGAATTGAGTAAGAGGCAATTCTGGCATTAATTTACATATCCCGTACGTTAAAGGGGTTACAGACCACATTTCAAAAAATCTAAGGAGAAAACCCTGCCACAAAAAAATAAATAAAATTCAATAAAAGACCAAAAAAAGATGAAAACAAATAGGATATGAAACATACTTCTCACAATTTTTTATATCCCCATTATTGGATGTAGATGTACATTATCAATATAATATAATTAATATAATGTGCATTTCCCGTACGTTAAAAGGGTTCAGACCACATTTCCAAAAATCTAAGAAAAAATAATAGTTTAACTTACTACCTTAGACCCAAAAAAACTATCAGTTCCCAAATCTACCAAGAAAAAGGCCCTATCCCAATAGGTGAAAACTCTGGTGTCTACAGAATTCTTTGTTCTTGTTGTCTTTGGTACATAGGAAGAACTGATCAACGACTTATGTACAGATCAACTCAGAACTGTACTTCAATTAATAACACTCTTAAATAGCGGAAAAAACCTTTGATTTTTCTGTATGCGATTATTTTGCTTAAATTCTTAGAAGCAATCTTAAAGAATCAAATGAAATAAAAATCGAAGATATAAACCCAGATATTTTGAAATCTATATATATATATATATATATATATATATATATATATATATATATATATATATATATATATATATATATATATATATATATATATATATATATATATATATATATATATATATATATATATATATATATATATATATATATATATATATATATATATGTATATATTAAATGTATAGATATATTTATTTGTAATGTTGAAGAAATTCTAAGAGCATCTAAATTTTTTCAATTGATAAACTTAACAGATTTGATTAGTCATTATATAAAAAGACTAGCTGATTCCAGTCACGGGTTGCTGAGGCGCTGCGCGCCCAAACAACACATTGGGTGTCATCTAGTCAGTCGAACTGTCAGCTAGTCTAGTCAAATGTTTTCTATAGTTAAAAATTAAAGAGGGAAAAATAAGGTTTAATTTAAATAAAGCAGCGGCAGTAAACCCATTTTAAATTAAACCCAGTTTTCTCTCTTTCATTTTTGTAAATGAAAAAGCAGTGTGATATAAGAAATTAATTTCTTTCTTTAGAAAGAATGTTTTTCAATCAACCTGAAGATGCCTAGCCAACTCAAGTCAACTATATTACGCAAGCATCCGCATCAGAGAAAAACTGGCAATTTCACTTTAAAACAACAGTTTCAGATTTACAGCTAAACATATAAAAAATACCTGGCACCAGAAACTCTAATCTCTCATTCAGGGCCGCATCACACAAGAATTTTTTAATGGAACCTAAGAATAAGCATATTTTTTTTAATTCATTTTTTCCATTTTTACGAATCAGACAAACATCGTCCCCCCCCGGTAGAGCCTTGCCCTGATTTCCTTGTTTTTTCTATTTCACTTCAAGAATTCGTAGACACATTAAATCGTAATCAAATATCCACTTAAATCTCGTATTTCGATGAAGTGTCAAGTCTAGATGCTAAACAAGAATTAATTCATTGGTTTACATAGAATTACCCTAGGTTTTGCTTTTGACCAATAAGCTACGACAATTACCCCACCATCATGAAATAATTAGAATTGGCCCGAATCCAAAACGTAAACGTTAAAAGGTACGATGAGGTAGATATTATAGGGGAGGGATATGGGTTGCACCAATTCACTTTTCATGAAAGCTATTTATCTCGAGGTTTGTATCCACTTTGTTTCATAAGTTATGTCTTTATTTACTTGTTTTTTTTTTATTTGTTTAATTTTAATTGCAAGCTTTTTGTATAACTGTTCATTTTTTGTGTTTCAATTTCGTGTTCATAGTATTGTATTGCTATTTACTTTGTTTGTATTTTATATGAGTTTATTATTTAATCTGCTTTCGTGTATTGTCTTAAACTTTAATCTTGTTTTGCTTTCACTTCGTTCTTTTTCTCAGTTTGTCTCATTTAGAAACCATTAATTATCCTGTCAGCTATATCATTTTCACCATGATCAACAGAATTATGAAAAGAAGACCTACTATAGATGCAGTTTTAATTAGCCCTATATTTTGAGAGGGAAAAAATCCTCGATTTATTTCAGATATGATGTATTGAATTTGTTCTGTTGCCGTTTTTGAGGGGCTGGTAACCCTCCGCTTATTTTTGATTCTTGAAAAAGCACAAAAACTTCCTATTTCCAATCAAATAAGTCTCTTCAAAGTTACTACGATCATTCCTTGCTGTAAATCATTATAGTTTAAAACTGGGCAACTTGCATAAGTAACAGCCCTTGCCCCATGAATAGCAAGGGATTATGCGCCCATGAGTTATAGCTATTTGACTTTCGGACTATTTTTAACAAAATGGCTATTTCAAGATTTTGATTGTATGTGTTTTGAGACAAAGGGGTGAATGAGGGTGAGGAGTGGTTACCCTCTGATTACTTCCTAAACCTAAAAAGGACACTACAACCTTCGATTTCCAATCGAATGAACCGTCCCTAAAGTTCATATGACCATTCCTTCCATAAAAAAACCCATATATGTTAACAATAGATAACTAGTATAAACTAATGCCCTTGTCCCGAGGGCTGAGGGGATATCAAATCCGGGCACATAATGAAAGAAATACCTCCAGAGTTTGAGATCGAATTGAAGAATCACCAAGAAAGTAGACGTCAAAAAGAATTGGGAATTAGAAAAGAAGAAGAAGCCCGAATAAACGTAAACGTTAAAAGGTACGATGAGGTAGATATTACGAGGAGGGGTGTGGGTTGCACCAATTCACTTTTCAAGAAGCCTACATAGCTCGAGGTTTGTATCCATTTTACTTTCATAAGTTATGTCTTTAGTTACTTGTTTTATTATTTATTTAATCTGCTTTCGTGTATTGTCTTAAACTTTAATCTTGTTTTCCTTTCACTTCGTTCTTTTTCTCAATTTTTCTCATTTGGAAACCATTAATTATCCTGTCATCATTTTCACCATGATCAACAGAATTACGAAAAGAAGACCTACAAAGAAGACTACAAAAGAGAAATATATTTCAGAGGATGGCTCAAGACTTCTTAGACATTCCTTCCAATGCAACTGCCGATACACAAGTGAAAAAAATTATGATAGATACAAGTGATGACCTTCGATTTTCAATCGAATGAACCGTCCCTAAAGTTCATATGACCATTCCTTCCATAAAAAAACCCATATATGTTAACAATAGATAACTAGTATAAACTAATGCCCTTGTCCCGAGGGCTGAGGGGATATCAAATCTGGTCCCATAGCTGTTTGATATTTGGACTATTTTGACAAAATGACGATCTCAAAATTGTGATTGGAAATATTTGGGGGAAAAGGGGTAAATGGGAGGGCTTGTTGCCTTTCTATTACTATTGTGTGCTCATAAACGAATCAGTTATTAGTTTGACTTGATCCTAAGAGAAAAATTGCTAAGTGATTTCGTCAGAAATATGGTATTATCTATAAAGGAGTACAATGAAGCAAATAGATCTAATAATATTAGAATTAAAGAGCTACTTCATGCCAGAAATGCAGCCAGGTGCTTTATTTTGCAATGTGGATGCGATTGAGCAATTCAAAAACTTTTAAAGTCTTTTAAATTCACGAAATATGAATTCAACAACAATTTGATACACAATCCTGAAAAGTATTTGGACCAAGGTCTAATTGAAGGACCAGGGATTCACAAAATGAAAGAAATAGCTCCAGAGTTTGAGATCGAATTGAAAAAACACCTAGAAAGTAGACGTAAAAAAGAATTAGGAATTAGAGAAGAAGAAGAAGAAGAAGCCCGAATCCAAACGTAAACGTTAAAAGGTGAGATGAGGTATAGGGGAGGGGTATGTGTTGCACCAATTCACTTTTCATGAAGCCTATATAGCTCTAGGTTTGTATCCACTTGACTTTCATAAGTTATGTCTTTAGTTACTTGTTTTTTTTTATTTGTTTAATTTTAATTGCATGCTTTTTGTATAACTGTTATTTTTTTGTGTTTCAAATTCGTGTTCATTGTATTGTATTGCTATTTACTTTGTTTGTATTTTACATGGGTTTATTATTTAATCTGCTTTCGTGTATTGTCTTAAACTTTAATCTTGTTTTGCTTTCACTTCGTTCTTTTTCTCAGTTTGTCTCATGTGGAAACCATTTATTATGCTGTCAGCTATATCATTTTCGCCATGATCAACATAATTACGAAAAGAAGACCACTATAGATGCAGTTTTAATTAGCCCTATATTTTGAGAGAAAAAAATCCTCGATTTATTTCAGATATCATGTGTTGAACTTGTTCTGTTGTCGTTTTTGAGGGGCTGGTTACCCTCCGCCTATTTTTGATTCTTGAAAAAGGCAGAAAAGCTTCCTATTTCCAATCAAATAAGTCTCTTCAAATTTAATACGATCACTCCTTGCTCTAAATCATTATAGTTTAAAACTGGGCAACTTGCATAAGTAACAGCCCTTGCCCCGTGAATAGCAAGGAATTTATCCGCCCATGAGTTATAGCTATTTGACTTTTGGACTATTTTGAACAAAATGGTTATTTCAAGATTTTAATTGTTTGTGTTTTGAGATAAAGGGGTGAATGGGGGTGAGGAGTGGTTACCCTCTGATTACTTCCTAAACCTAAAAAGGACACTACAACCTTCGATTTCCAATCGAATGAACCGTCCCTAAGGTTCATATGACCATTCCTTCCATAAAAAACCATATATGTTAACAATAGACAACTAGTATAAACTAATGCCTTGGTCCCGAGGGCTGTGGGATTAAATCCGGTCCCATAGCTGTTTGATATTTGGACTATTTTGATAAAATGACGATCTCAAAATTGTGATTGGAAATATTTGGGGAAAAGGGGTAAATGGGAGGGCTTGTTGCCTTCCTATCACTATTGTGTGCTCATAAACGAATCAGTTATTAGTTTGACTTGATCCTAAGAGAAAAATTGCTAAGTGATTTCGTGAGAAATATGGTATTATCTATGAAGGAGTACAATGAAGCAAACAGATCTAATAATATTAGAATTAAAGATCTACTTCATGCCAGGAATGCAGCCAGGTGTTTTATTTTTCAATGTGGATGCAATTGGGAAATTCAAAATTTTTTAGTCCTTTAAATCCACGGAATATGATTTCAACAACGATTTGATACGCAATCCTGAAAAGTATTTCAACCAAGGTCTAATTGAAGGACCAGGGAGTCACATAATGAAAGAAATAGCTCCAAGGTTTGAGATCGAATTGAAGAAACAACTAGAAAGTAGACGTGAAAAGAATTAGGAATTAGAAAAGAAGAAGAAGCCCGAATCCAAACGTAAGCGTTAAAAGGTATGATGAGGTAAATATTATAGGGGAGGGGTATGGGTTGCACCAAATCACTTTTCAAGAAGCCTATATAGCTCGAAGTTTGTATCCACTTTACTTTCATAAGTTATGTCTTTAGTTACTTGTTTTATTATTTATTTAATCTGCTTTCGTGTATTGTCTTAAACTTTAATCTTCTTTTCCTTTCACTTCGTTCTTTTTCTCAGTTTGTCTCATTTGGAAACCATTAATTATCCTGTAGGCTATATCATTTTCACCAAGATCAACAGAATTACGAAAAGAAGACCTACTATAGATGCAGTTTTAATTAGCCCTACATTTTGAGAGGAAAAATTTCCTCGATCTATTTCAGATATGATGTGTTGAATTTTTACTGTTGCCGTTTTTGAGGGGCTGGTTACCCTCCGCCTATTTTGGATTCTTGAAATAGGCACAAAAACTTACTATTACCAATCAAATAAGTCTCTTCAAAGTTATTACGATCACTCCTTGCTCTAAATCCTTATAGTTTAAAACTGGGCAACTTGCATAAGTAACAGCCCTTGCCCCATGAATAGCAAGGGATTTATCCGCCCATGAGTTATAGCTATTTTACTTTTGGACTATTTTGAACAAAATGGCTATTTAAAGATTTTGATATTACGTATTTTGAGATAACGGGGTGAATGGGGGTGAGGAGTGGTTACCCTCTGATTACTTCCTAAGCCTAAAAAGGACACTACAACCTTCGATTTCCAAACGAATGAACCGTCCCTAAAGTTCATATGACCATTCCTTCCATAAGAAAACCATATATGTTAACAATAGACAATTAGTATAAACTAATGCCCTTTCCCGAGGGCTGAGGGGATATCAAATCCGGTCCCATAGCTGTTTGATATTTGGACTATTTTGACAAAACGACGATCTCAAAATTGTGACTGGAAATACTTAGGGAAAAAAGGGTAAATGGGTGGGCTTGTTGCCTTCCTATCACTATTGTGTGTTCATAAACGAATCAGTTATTAGTTTGACTTGATCTTAAGAGAAAAATTGCTAAGTGAATTCGTGAGAAATATGGTATTATCTATAAAGGAGTACAATGAAGCAAATAGATCTAATAATATTAGAATTAAAGAACTACTTCAAGCAAGGAATGCAGCCAGGTGTTTTATATTTCAATGTGCATGCGATTGGGAAATTCAAAAACTTTGAAAGTCTTTTAAGTCCACGGAATATGAATTCAACAACGATTTGATACACAATCCTGAAAAGTATTTGGACCAAGGTCTAATTGAAGGACCAGGGAGTCACATAATGAAAGAAATAGCTCCAGAGTATGAGATCGAATTGAAAAAACACCTAGAAAGTAGACGTCGAAAAGAATTAGGAATTAGAGAAGAAGAAGAAGAAGAAGAAGAAGAAGAAGAAGAAGCCCGAATCCAAACGTAAACGTTACAAGGTACGATGAGGTAGATGTTATAGGGGAGGGGTATTGGTTGCACCAGTTCACTTTTCATGAAAGCTATATAGCTCGAGGTTTGTATCCACTTTACTTTCATAAGTTATGTCTTTAGTTACTTGTTTTTTTTTAATTGTTTAATTTTAATTGCATGCTTTTTGTATAACTGTTAATTTTTTTGTGTTTCAATTTCGTGTTCATAGTATTGTATTGCTATTTACTTTGTCTGTATTTTATATGGGTTTATTATTTAATCTGCTTTCGTGTATTGTCTTAAACCTTAATCTTGTTTCGCTTTCACTTCGTTTTTTTTCTCACTTTGGCTCATTTGGAAACCATTAATTATCCTGTCAGCTATTTCATTTTCACCATGATCAACAGAATTACGAAAGAAGACCTACTATAGATGCAGTTTTAATTAGCACTATATTTTTAGGAAAAAAATCCTCGATTTATTTCAGATATGATATGTTGAATTTGTTCTGTTGCCGTTTTTAAGGGGCTTGTTACCCTCCACCTATTTTTAATTCTTGAAAAAGGCACAAAAACTTCCTATTTCCAATCAAATAAGTCTCTTCAAAGTTATTACGATCACTCCTTGCTCTAAATCATTATAGTTTAAAACTGGGAAACTTGCATAAGTAACAGCCCTTGCCCCATGAATAGCAAGGGATTTATCTGCCCATGAGTCATAGCTATTTGACTTTTGGACTATTTTGAACAAAATGGCTATTTCAAGATTTTGATTGTATGTGTTTTGAGATAAAGGGGTGAATGGGAGTGAGGAGAGGTTACCCTCTGATTACTTCCTAAGCCTAAAAAGGACACTACAACCTTCGATTTTCAATCGAATGAACCGTCCCTATAGTTCTTATGACCATTCTTTCCATAAAAAAAAACCATATATATTAACAATAGACAATTTGTATAAACTAATGCCCTTCTCCCGAGGGCTGAGGGGATATCAAATCCGGTCCCATAGCTGTATGAAATTTGGACTATTTTGACAAAATGACGATCTCAAAATTGTGATTGGAAATATTTGGGGAAAAAGGGTAAATGGGTGGGCTTGTTGCCTTCCTATCACAATTGTGTGTTCATAAACGAATCAGTTATTAATTTGACTTGATCCTAAGAAAAAAATTGCTAAGTGATTTCGTGAGAAATTTGGTATTATCTATAAAGGAGTACAATGAAGCAAAGAGATCTAATAATATTATAATTAAAGAACTACTTCAAGCCAGGAATGCAGCCAGGTGTTTTGTTTTTCAATATGGATGCAATTGGGAAATTCAAAAACTTTTAACATCTTTTAAATCCACGGAATATGAATTCAACAACGATTTGATACACGATCCTGAAAAGTATTAGGACCAAGGTCTAATTAAAGGACCAGGGAGTCGCATAATGAAAGAAATAGCTCCAGAGTTTGAGATCCAGTTAAAAAAACACCTAGAAAGTAGACATAAAAAAGAATTAGGAATTAGAGAAGAAGAAGAAGAAGCCCGAATCCAAATATAAACGTTAAAAAGTGCGATGAGGTAGATATTATAGGGGAAGGGTATGGGTTGCACCAATTCACTTTTCATGAAAGCTATTTAGCTCGAGGTTTGTATCCACTTTGCTTTCATAAGTTATGTCTTTAGTTACTTGTTTTTTTTTTATTTGTTTAATTTCAATTGCAAGCTTTTTGTATAACTGTTAATTTTTTTATGTTTCAATTTCGTATTCATAGTGTTGTATTGATATTTACTTTGTTTGTATTTTATATGGGTTTATTATTTAATCTGCTTTCGTGTATTGTCTTAAACTTTAATCTTGTTTTGCTTTCACTTCGTTCTTTTTCTCAGTTTGTCTCATTTGGAAACCATTAATTATCCTGTCAGCTATATCATTTTCACCATGATCAACAGAATTATGAAAAGAAGACCTACTATAGATGCAGTTTTAATTAGCCCTATATTTTGAGAGGGAAAAAATCCTCGATTTATTTCAGATATGATGAGTTGAATTTGTTCTGTTGCCGTTTTTGAGGGGCTGGTTACCCTCCGCCTATTTTTTGATTCTTGAAAAAGGCACAAAAACTTCCTATTTCCAATCAAATAAGTCTCTTAAAAGTTATTACGATCATTCCTTGCTGTAAATCATTATAGTTTAAAACTGGGCAACTTGCATAAGTAACAGCCCTTGCCCCATGAATAGCAAGGGATTTATCCGCCCATGAGTTATAGCTATTTGACTTTTGGACTATTTTTAACAAAATGGCTATTTCAAGAATTTGATTGTATGTGTTTTGAGATAAAGAGGTGAATGAGGGTGAGGAGTGGTTACCCTCTGATTACTTCCTAAACCAAAAAAGGACACTACAACCATCGATTTCCAATCCAATGAACCGTCCCTAAAGTTCATATGACTATTCTTTCCATAAAAAAACATATATGTTAACAATAGACAACTAGTATAAACAAATACCCTTGTCCCGAGGGCTGAGGGGATATCAAATCCGGTCCCATTGCTGTTTGATATTTGGACAATTTTGAAAAAATGACGATCTCAAAATTGTGATTGGAAATATTTGGGGAAAAAAGGGTAAATGGGTGGGCTTGTTGCCTTCCTATCACTATTGTGTGTTCAAAAACGAATCAGTTATTAGTTTGACTTGATCCTAAGAGTAAAATTGCAACTTCATGCAATAAAGAACTACTTCATGCCAGGAATGCAGCCAGGTGTTTTATTTTTCAATGTGGATGCGATTGGGAAATTCAAAAACTTTTAAAGCTTTATAAATCCACGGAATATGAATTCAACAACGATTTGATACACAATCCTGAAAAGTATTTGGACCAAGGTCTAATTGAAACCATTAATTATCCTGTCATCATTTTCACCATGATCAACAGAATTACGAAAAGAAGACCTACAAAGAAGACTACAAGAGAGAAATATATTTTAGAGGATGGCTCAAGACTTCTTAGACATTCCTTCCAATGCAACTGCCGATACACAAGTGAAAAGAATTAAGATAGATACAAGTGATGACCTTCGATTTCCAATCGAAAGAACCATCCATAAATTTCATATGACCATTTCTTCCATAAAAAAAACCATTTTTGTTAACAATATATAACTAGTATAAACTGATGCCCTTGTCCCGAGGGCTGAGGGGATATCAAATCCGGTCCCATAGCTGTTTGATATTTGGACTATTTTGACAAAATGACGATCTCAAAATTGTGATTGGAAATATTTGGGGGAGTAAGGGTAAATGGGTGGGCTTGTTGCCTTCCTATTACTATTGTGTGTTCATAAACGAATCAGTTATTAGTTTGACTTGATCCTAAAAGAAAAATTTCTAAGTGATTTCGTGAGAAATATGGTATTATCTATAAAGGAGTTTAATGAAGCAAATACATCTAATAATATTAGAATTAAAGAGCTACTTCATGCCAGAAATGCAGCCAGGTGCTTTATTTTTCAATGTGGATGCGATTGGGAAATTCAAAAACTTTTAAAGTCTTTTAAATCCACGAAATATGAATTCAACAACGATTTGATACACAATCCTGAAAAGTATTTGGACCAAGGTCTAATTAAAGGACCAGGGATTCACATAATGAAAGAAATAGCTCCAGAGTTTGAGATCGAATTAAAAAAACACCTAGAAAGTAGACGTCAAAAAGAATTAGAAATTAGAGAAGAACAAGAAGAAGCCCGAATCCAAACGTAAACGTTAAAAGGTGAGATGAGGTATAGGGGAGGGGTATGGGTTGCACCAATTCATTTTTCATGAAGCCTATATAGCTCGAGGTTTGTATCCACTTGACTTTCATAAGTTATGTCTTTAGTTACTTGTTTTTTTATTTGTTTAATTTTAATTGCATGCTTTTTGTATAACTGTTATTTTTTTTTCGTGTTTCAAATTCGTGTTCATAGTATTGTATTGCTATTTACTTTGTTTGTATTTTATATGGGTTTATTATTTAATCTGCTTTCGTGTATTGTCTTAAACTTTAATCTTGTTTTGCTTTCACTTCGTTCTTTTTCTCAGTTTGTCTCATTTGGAAACCATTAATTATCCTGTCAGCTATATCATTTTCACCATGATCAACAGAATTACGATAAGAAGACGACTATAGATGCAGTTTTAATTAGCCCTATATTTTGAGAGGAAGAAAATCCTCAAATTATTTCAGATATGATGTGTTGAACTTGTTCTGTTGTCGTTTTTGAGGGGCTGGTTACCCTCCGCCAATTTTTGATTCTTGAAAAAGGCACAAAACTTCCTATTTCCAATCAAATAAGTCTCTTCAAAGTTATTACGATCACTCCTTGCTCTAAATTATTATAGTTTAAAACTTGGCAACTTGCATTAGTAACAGCCCTTGCCCCATGAATAGCAAGGGAATTATCCGCCCATGAGTTATAGCTATTTGACTTTTGGACTATTTTGAACAAAATGGCTATTTCAAGATTTTAATTGTATGTGTTTTGAGATAAAGGGGTAAATTGGGGTTTAGGAGTGGTTACCCTCTGATTACTTCCTAAACCTAAAAAGGACACTACAACCTTCGATTTCCAATCGAATGACCCGTCCCTAAGGATCATATGACCATTCCTTCCATAAAAAACCATATATGTTAACAATAGACAACTAGTATAAACTAATGCCTTTGTCCCGAGGGCTGTTGAATTAAATCCGGTCCCATAGCTGTTTGATATTTGGAATATTTTGACAAAATGACGATCTCAAAACTGTGATTGGAAATATTTGGGGAAAAAAGGGTACATGGGTGGGCTTGTTGCCTTCCTATCTCTATTGTGTGTTCATAAACGAATCAGTTATTAGTTTGACTTGATCCTAAGAGAAAAATTGCTAAGTGATTTCGTGAGAAATATGGTATTATCTATAAAGGAGTACAATGAAGCAAACAGATCTAATAATATTAGAATTAAAGATCTACTTCATGCCAGGAATGCAGCCAGGTGTTTTATTTTTCATTGTGGATGCAATTGGGAAATTCAAAAACTTTTAAAGTCTTTTAAATCCACGGAATATGAATTCAACAACGATTTGATACACAATCCTGAAAAGTATTTCAACCAAGGTATAATTGAAGGACAAGGGAGTCACATAATGAAAGAAATAGCTCCAAGGTTTGAGATCGAATTGAAGAAACACCTAGAAAGTAGACGTCAAAAAGAATTAGGAATTAGAAAAGAAGAAGAAGCACGCATCCAAACGTAAACGTGAAAAGGTATGATGAGGTAGATATTATAGGGGAGGGATATGGGTTGCACAAATTCACTTTTCATGAAGCCTATATAGCTCGAGGTTTGTATCCACTTTACTTTCATAAGTTATGTCTTTAGTTACTGGTTTTATTATTTATTTAATCTGCTTTCGTGTATTGTCTTAAACTTTAATCTTGTTTTCCTTTCACTTCGTTCTTTTTCTCAGTTTGTCTCATTTGGAAACCATTAATTATCCTGTCAGCTATATCATTTTCACCATGATCAACAGAATTACGAAAAGAAGACTTACAAAGAAGACTACAAGAGAGAAATATATTTCAGAGGATGGCTCAAGACTTCTTAGACATTCCTTCCAATGCAACTGCCGATACACAAGTGAAAAGAATTATGATAGATACAAGTGATGAATTTGAAACTTTCAAAGAATCTAGACCTAACAAAAGCGTAAAATTAAAAGAAATCAACAATGAGTTTTTATGTTCATTTTTACAGCATTTAAAAAAGAAAGAGTTTAGACTTGTTTTAATTTCTAAACTATTCACTAAAATATTTAATGCAGGAATAAGTCAAATTCGATAATTAGGTCGTTGTATATTAGCCCGTGATCTGATAAATGTAGATTTTTTTTATAATTTCTATATCCATCACCAAATAAATTTGTGCTAGTTTAGAATTGTTAAGAAAATTTTAATCTTTAATGACAATCTTATTAGCTTCTTGTTATGTCAAAGTATTTTTTTTTGTTTAATGCATATAGCGAGGTCAAGAATCCCTATATAAAAATCCTTAAATTTAATAAAAAATCTAAACTATAAAGTAAGTCTAGATGGATCGAAAATTTGGATTATGACAAAAATTATGATATTTTGCTGTTTCCTGAAAAACATTTACGTGAAAAAAATTTTGAATATCAATCTGATCATTATTTATATGGAGCTATAGATGAACTACGTGCATTTAATCTATTAGAAAATAAAAGTATTAGTTATTTTTAATAAAGAATTCATTTCCTTATTTTACAGCAATAACTTCAACGCCTATATTATATTATAATTTATTTTTGTACAAGTATATTTAAAAATTTTACTGAACATGAGGCAAGAATTATAAACACTGTTGATGCTGATTACGTACCCAACATTATCGATAATTGAGAAAGATGCAAAAATGATTTATTGAATAAAAATGTAGGAACAAATTACAAAATATTTAAAAGAATTGATAAACTTATTGAAATTGTTAATGAGAATGATGTTAAGATTATGATATCAGAATCAAGACATGAAGCTAAGACTAAAGTAAGAGCTTCACCAGATCGTAATAAAAAAATATTATGTATTTACTGATGAGTGTTCATTTATCAAATGCATTTTGTTACGATAGTAAACGAAACTTTTTAATTACTACATTTGCTTTTCATTTATATATAAAAAATGATAACACAAGGCCGGATATTAGTCTTGGTAGATAGAGTTGAACTATTTAGAATTCCATATCTTATTATTAGATCCATTATCTTCTATAGTAAGGTTTATTGGGAAATGTATAGACGTGTACAGAGAATGTTTTATTAGTACTTAAAGAAAAAAAAATGTATTTTATCTACTAAACAGCTCAAGGGTTTAATATACCTTTGTTGAACATATTATTTTACTGATTAACAGCATCTACTAGAAAAATAATTATACAGTCATTGTTTCGCATTGAAAAAGAAAAAACAATAGAATATATGGATGAAGTAAATGATGATACAAATATATGTGTTTACGATTATACAATACTAGGTTTGATAGCTGGAAATAACATTATTAAAATTTTAAATTTAATAAAAGAAACTACATTAGCTTAAGATGGATTGAAAGAATCAACATATATATATATATATATATATATATATATATATATATATATATATATATATATATATATATATATATATATATATATATATATATATAAATTCAATAAAATCGAAACACAAATATTAGCCTCGGAACTCGGAATGATTTTTTGAAAGTTAGTAAGTGTAAGAGTCGTTGTTTTCTTTGCCAAGATCATTTTATCCCACGGACTTCTGTTAAGAGTACATTGTATAATAAAAATTGTGCATGCAAGTTACGTGGTAATGTTAATTGTAGAACAATTGATGTAATTTACCTATTAGAATGTAATAAATGCTGAATACAATATGTGGGGGAAACAACTAATAATATATATAAAAGATTTTCTGGACACAAGACAACAGTTAATAATGAAAAAACTAATAACGATCTAGTTCAACATTGTAATAATGGTACATGTTCCATATCAGATATAACTGTCACAATTTTGGAAAACATAGAGTTAGAAAATCTAAATAAAGAAGATAAGAATAATAGACTACGTAAACAGGAGGATTTCTGGATCCATACTCTTGGTACAGCTTATCCTTTTGGGCTAAATGATCGTGTAGCAAATATGGTGACATGTTTCAGGTTGTTGTTAAATGTATTGATGGTTTTATGGACCATCCTTATTTACTTGTCCTACTAAATGTAAAAAACGATCGAGAGGACATAGGAAAAATAATAGAAAAAATTAATTAGATTTACATATGCTTTCTATAGATCTATGCCAGCTACTTCAATCTAGGGGTATGATTTCTGTTATAAAATGTCTAAATAATTTATCCAAGAGGAATTTAATCAAACTTTTCTGGATTGTTAAGAATAAAACAGCTCTTGAATATAATTTTAAAGCAATATGTGATACAATTTGCATTTTAACTAAAACGAAATTTATTTCAAAAAAGAAAAAGTTTGATAAGATTGGTAATAAGGATAACAGATTATATTTACCTATTAATTTTACTTGTAAGCAGATTGAAGATATTAATTTACCGGAAATTTTAAATCAGCGGGATGTGAAACAGGCCCTTCCTAGTAATTTGATTTATAATGATAGTCTAGTTTTAATTTATAAATTTTCAAAAACTATTGGGCAAATTATTTTTAATTATAATTTAACACTTCAAAGATTAGATAGTGATATAAATTGGAAACTGGTTTGTAACTGTAAGCAACTTGGCCCATTTGTAAATCTAACTTACAAACATGTTATAACAGGGGACTTGTCAATAATAAAGCATGATGATCTTCAAATTATAATGAATAAAGGGGCTAATTTCCGTCTTTCTCATCATCTGAAACCATCGAGTGTTCTTGATGGCTTGGAAAATGATTTTAATATATTTATTGATAAGTGGTGTATAAAAGAGAATAAAATAAAGACAGTTTTCAAAGTTGGAAGAATTTAATTATTTGTAGAATACGATATAAAATATATTCTAACTTAAAAAATAGTAACACAAAATCATTATTTTATAATACTAAGATTAAACAAGCAATTGCTAATCTACAGAATGAATTTGTAATTGTGCCAGTGGATAAAGCTAATAATAATTTTGCTATAATTTGTCAGAAGCTGTATTGTGATATCTTAAAAAGGGAGTTATGCACAACTAAAGTTTACGAAAAGGTAAATTTAGAGGATGAGAATTTAATTGAAAAGACTGAAGAAATACTTTTTAAAAATTTTAATATTAAAATAAATGACAATGATAAAAAGTTCCCTTTCCTATATTGGACTGTAAAATTTCATAAGAATCCCCCTAAACCATAGTTTATTGCTGGAGCAGCTAAATGTCCAACCCGCATTGCTGCTACTGACCTCTCCTTAATTTTAAAGGAAATTATAAATAAACTTAAAACCTATTGTTCTGGTATTAAAAAATTTTCGAACTTTAATCCATATTGGAGTGTTAATAATTCACTGCAGGTGATAGATTCTTTAACAATGGTTTCAGCTAAAAGAATTGAGTCTTTCGATTTTGCGACAATGTATACTAATTTATCACTTAATGTAGTGTTAGATAATTTAAAAACTGTTATTGAGAAATCTTTCCTCTTATCTAGTGAAAGGTTCTTAAAAATGGACACTTATAATAAAAAAGCTATATGGACAAATTGCTTTAAGACTACAGTTAACTTGAGATTTTACAGCTTGGATATGATTTTTGAGTTATTAGAAATTGTTTTATACAATACTTATATAAGATTTGGTGGTGATTTGTACAAGCAAATCGTGGGAATTCCCATAGGGGGGGAAGCCAGCCCATTTATAGCTGACTTGTTTTTAAGTAAACTAGAATATAAATATATGATGGATAAGAATAATCCAAATAATTTAAAACATGTTTTGTCAAATAATAAAAGATATTTGGATGATATTTTGGTCTTAAATTGTAAGAATTTCATGGATATTTCTAAAAATATATATCCGTCAGAGCTTACTCTTGAACCTAGTCATGGCGCTGGTTATGAAGATCATTTCATAGATTTAAATATTAATGTTTCTGATAATAATAAATTGAGTTTTAAAATGTATAATAAAACGGATGATTTTGATTTTGAAGTGATTAGTTTACCATTCCCTGAAAGTAATATACACTCAAATATCACATATTCGGCGTTTTTCTCACAGTTACTTCGTTATGCAAGGATTTGTAGTAATTATATTGATTTTAAAAATAGATGTAAAATATTAAGCCAAAAATTGATATTAAGAGGTTTTTCTGCAAATAAATTAACTTGGCAATTTAAAAAATTTGTTTTTATTAAAACAAACTTTTAAATAAATACCAAAAGAACTTCTCGGAAATACTTAAGGAAATTTTTGGTTAATTTCGGAGGTTCACGAAAAGATGATGCAGCGCCATTTATTTTGAATTGCGTTTCTAATAGAGCGGATTTTTAAAAAAATAGCCACATGCTAAAGATGAATTCTATAATTGTTTAGTTCATTCAGTTTTTTTTGCAAAGTGTTAATATTTGTGATTTGGTAAAATTTATCACATTTAGTTTACCTATTGTTGCTAAAAAGAGGAATATATTAACAGGATAAGTTTGTTTTGGTGTTACTTGGTTGTTCTAAATTTGATGTTTTTTTTATAGGCATGTATTTTGGGAGTGATACCTGACACGGGGATGCCATGGATAATCAGTGTTAGGCGCAACACTTGACTGGGTAGAGAATTTAAAGTGCCGAAACCCTATAGGCAACTGTATTCTCCTGATGAGCCCTTGTGTTGGGTTGTTGCTTCTGATTTATTTGTCTTTATTGTTTCTATTGTTTGGTAAATGATGACTTATACTTATTGGCGACATGACTGCCTGTCCATGGATTATTCTTTATGGTTGATTGTGTATGGCTATACTGTTTGACCTATGTGGTTGTATGGATGAGTAGGGTTAAGGCCTCATTCAAGTGCTGGTCTATATTAATCACTAATTTAGGAAAACAGTTTTCCCTTTCTCCTTCTATCTGCTTTCTTTTTTTCTGTTTCTTTTTTTTAATGTGTTTATGCTGTTACGTTGATGATTTGTCTTTTTGTTATATTATTCCAGGTTGGATCCAGTGCTGGTGGAGAATTTTTTTTTTTTAGTTTTCTCCTCGACAGACCTTTACCCTGGTCCAGGTTTTTAACCTGATATTGTTAATTATTGGTGAGATGGCACTTATGCAAATTTCATGTTTTCATGAAATAACTTTTTTATTATGTATTAATTGACCTATTGACCTTGGCATGTTTTTTGGACTTTGATTGTTGGATTTTGATTTGGATGTTGGTTTGTTTTAGATCTATTTTCAATAATTTTTAATGCAACAAAACACAAATATTAGCCTCGGAACTCAGAGCGATTTTTTGAAAGTTAGTAAGTGTAAGAATCGTTGTTTTCTTTGCCAAGATCATTTTATCCCACGGACTTCTGTTAAGAGGTAGAGGATGAGAATTTAATTGAAAAGACTGAAGAAATACTTTTAAAAAATTTTAATATTAAAATAAATGACAATGATAAAAAGGGCCCTTTCCTATATTGGACTGTAAAATTTCATAAGAATCCCCCTAAACCACGGTTTATTGCTGGAGCAGCTAAATGTCCAACCCGCATTGCTGGTACTGACCTCTCGTTAATTTTAAAGGAAATTATAAGTAAACTTAAAACCTATTGTTCTGGTATTAAAAATTTTTTTGAATTTTAATCCATATTGGAGTGTTAATAATTCACTGCAGGTGATAGATTCTTTAACAATGGTTTTAGATAAAAAAATTGAGTCTTTCGATTTTGCGACAATGTATACTAATTTATCACTTAATGTAGTGTTAGATAATTTTAAAACTGTTATCAAGAAATCTTTCCTCTTATCTAGTAAAAGTTCTTAAAAATAGACTCTTATAATAAAAAAGCTATATGGACAAATTGCTGTAAAACTACAGTTAACTTGAGATGTTACAGCTTGGATATGATTTTTGAGTTATTAGAATTTGTTTTATACAATACTTATATAAGATTTGGTGGCGATTTGTACAAGCAAATCGTGGGAATTCCCATGGGGGGGGGGAATGCGAGCCTATTTATAGCTGACTTGTTTTTAAGTCAACTAAAATATAAATATATGATGGATAAGAATAATCCAAATAATTTAAAACATGTTTTGTCAAATAATACAAAATATTTAGATAATATTTTGGTCTGAAATCCTTACAATTTAGTAAGGATTTCATTGATATTTCTTAAAATATATATCCATCAGAGCTTACTCTTGAACCTAGTCATGGCGCTGGTCATGAAGATCATTTCTTACATTTAAATATTAATATTTCTGATAAAAATAAATTAAGTTTTAAAATATATAATAAAACGGTTGATTTTGAAGTGATTAGTTTCCAATTCCCTGAAAGTAATATACACTCAAATATTACATATTCGGCATTTTTCTCACAGTTACTTCGTTATGCAAGGATTTGTAGTAATTATATTGATTTTAAAAATAAATGTAAAATCTTAAGCCAAAAATTGATATTAAGAGGTTTTTCTGCAAATAAATTAACTTGGCAATTTAAAAAATTTAGTTTTCATTATAACAAACTTTTAAATAAATACCAAAAGAATTTTTTGGAAATACTTAAGGATATTTTCGGCTAATTTCGGAGGTTCACGAATAGATGATACAGCGCCATTTATTTTGAATTGTGTTTCTAATAGAGCGGATTTTTAAAAAAAATAGCCACATGGTAAAGATGAATTCTATAATTGTTTAGTTCATTCAGGTTTTTTGCAAAGTTTTAATATTTGTGATTTGGTAAAATTTATCACATTTAGTTTACCTATTGTTGCTAAAAAGAGGAATATATTAACATGATAAGTTTTTTTTGGTGTTACTTGGTTGTTCTACATTTGCTGGTTTTTTTTTATATGCATGTATTTTGGGGGTGATACCTGACACGGGGATGCCATGGATATTCTGTGGTAAGCACAACACTTGACTGGGTAGAGAATTTAAAGTGCCGAAACCCTATAGGCAAATGTATTCTCCTGATGAGCCCTTGTGTTGGGTTGTTGCCTCTGAATTATTTGTCTTTATTGTTTCTATTGTTTGGTAAATGACGACTTATACTTATTGACGACATGACTGCCTATCCATGGATTATTCTTTATGGTTGATTGTGTATTGCTATGCTGTTTGACCTATGTGGTTGTATGGAGGAGTAGGGTTAAGGCCTCATTCAAGTGCTGGTCTATATTAATCACTAATTTAGGAAAACAGTTTTCCCTTTCTACTTGTATCTCCTTTCTTTTTTTTCTTTTTTTTAATGTGTTGCATTATGCTGTTTGCATTGATGATTTCTCTTTTCGTTATAAATATGTGCTTTTGCAACAAAACAATTGAAGCATATGAAGTTCCTAAAGATAATAATGAAAAATGCAATTTAAAATTTAAAGATGATAAATTAGTATACGAGACATTTTCTGCAGTATTTAATACAAAATTAGATAATAAGGTTTAGCAATAAATTCTAATATCTGGTTTTTTAAACACTTATTTGGCTTATAAAGACGACGTAGAGATTGTTAAAGAAATAATATCGTGGATAGATCATTCGTAGACGGATTATCATGGGTAAAATTTAATGGATTAAAGCCACAGATACAATCTTTGTTTAAACTTTGTTGTCATAAACTTTGTGATGATAATAGTAATGTTGAAGATATTGAACTAACACCCGTTAAAACATCCAATATTAGACTAGAGCCCGATAATAGTTATACAACTTTTTATATGTTATAGTTAGTTATATACGAATAATCGAAAACTTTGCCTCTATATTCTAATCCATTATCTTCTTTAATTATAAATTATTATTTTTACGTATTAGCTTAGTTTTTAATAATAATTATTGTCTCTATAAATTTTTTATTATTTTGTTCTTCTTTTTCATTTATTGAATTATTTCTAATAAAAAGATTATATAAAAATAAATTCAAACTCTACAAAAATAAATAACAAAAAAATATTTCTATAAAACTAACATATATATAAAAATGTTCAAAAAATTTATCGTCGAATTTTTGAAATTCATGTATAAAATCGTGTACACTAAATGTTGGATTCAGATTAATAGTTTTGTCTGTCATTTTTATATGGAGTCTATTTACGTTATAAATGCAATTGACATCAAATTTCTACTTAAATGATAAATTAATTAGTGAATATTGTTTGCCAAATTCATCTGATTCAAGCTTTGACTGTTTATCTTTGAATGACTATATAGCGCTTGTATCAAAAACATGTAATTTACAGTATTTTTTTGGTATCATTCATTAAAAAATCGTCTCAGTTTTATAACAACATTAATTTAAGAAGTAATTTATAGTTGTAATATTAAAAATGTAATCAGTGTTGCCAGATTGGCTTGTTTCAAGCCCCAGTGGCTTAGGTATAGAATATCCCAGAAACTTCCTAAAGTCATTATTTCAAACGGTGGCATATTCAATCCTAAAGATACCCATAGTCTTTCCAAAATAAACAGTTGAAATCGAGGTACTTTTTGAAATCTTTAATTAACTAGACGAAAAGTTAAATGGATGCTGATATATTAAAATTTGTATGTGATAAGTGAGTTGTTGTTAGTTAATGCAGATCACCTTCGGGATGTTTTGTTCCCAGTTTATCTGGTTTTTGATGTTACTGGACCTGGGCCTTCTCCGAGGTTCTTGGTATCTTTTATTTTATTGTAATTAATATTTTTTATTTATTTCTTTATTAGTTTTTCTTATGTTTATTTCCCCGAACGTGTCAGCGGGTGGTGTTGTTGACCGGGTAATGACGGGAGAATATGTTTAATTACACTTGTATAAATTGCATGTAGTGAAGTATGGATGCTGTATTTATTTAAAGAAGTTTTTCCATCCCGTGCATTACGAATTTGTCTTCTTAGCCAGGCTCTTAACCTTTTGTTATTTATTTTATTATTAAAAAGAACCTGAACCTGAATTAAGCTGATTCATTTGAAATTTCGACAGATATGTACAATAGGGAAACTTCAAGGAGAAACTGGCGATTATTACGACAGTTTTGACAATGTATATTAGGGATGGGGTTTATTTGCAATTGAAACGATTATTATATCTGGATAGAGCGTAAAAGAGAAGTTACCTAGTTTCTATCTAAGTAACAAATGTGCCTCCAAATTTATCAAAAAAAACAATATCCAGCATTTAGAATGAGGTTTTTTTTGTTTCTTTAAATGAAAAATACCAGCACAGGTGGATTTTAAAAATTTAAGTAGAGGATTAAAAAATCTGAAGAGGAAACCCCTAACCTAAAAACGAAATAAATATGACCTCAATACTTCTATATAAGTGAATCGCACATTTATCCCACGGAATTAAAATTCTGCGTACATGTTGAATAAATATCTCTTGCTCATTGTCACACCAATATATGATTTGTCGCTAATATCAACAATTAACAAAGGACAGCAAAAGAAAAAGTACCAAACACATCTTCGAACTTGCATTTCATTCAATCAGGTTGTTTTTAAACTTCCTTCTCAAACGGAACCAAAAGAGAAAAGGTATTTTTGAACCCTTAAAGTGTTTTTTTTTTCAAGGACAGGTAAATAAATCAGAGCGATACAGCCATATAAAACCTGAATAGGCTTTCTGCAAATAAATTCATTTTTTAGCAAAAATTCTAATAATTAGGAGGCATCTTGTTCCATAATGGAACCCGTTGTTCACGGTCCAAATAAACCTTCAGTCGTGATTCGAGCGCTCACGTTTCGCAGCTATTCTTGACCATTGTTTTTACTGTAGCTTCTAACAGTCTGATTTTGATTTGCTGACTTATCTTCAAATTATTCCCAACTTTTCTTTCTACTTAATAGAAAAACAATCTGGGCCTTGGCTATTCTACTGTTAACTTTTAACTTTATCTTTATTCAACTTAAAAAATACACAACAATATTATGCCCCAACAGAGAGCAGAGCTCGTAAGGCTGGGACAGTGCAAAAACATAGAAAAAACATCAACATCTCATCGTAATAATGATTCCAAAATTTAATACGGCAAAAGACAAACAAAATAGAAAAAAAAACTCATGAAAGAGAAGTAAGAAGGATAAGTAAATAAATAAATATCGGGCAGGAGGGATGTGGGAGGCCATCCCAGACACAGGGACACAAAAACAAAACACAAAAATAAGAAGATCAAATAATTTAATTTTCCATCATCAATGGCGAATAATCAAAATTTTAGCAAACAATCTTTAATATTTACTTTTTTAAATTTAAATGAGATTTTTGGGATCGATCAAACAGAATTTTATCATTCAGCTTATAATTGCTAGCAATGAAGGGTATTTGGTACCTAATCGAAAACCTTGACCTTTCAGAACTTACAAAAGGAATTCGGTACATCCCAGACCTCCGACAATCCGAACGAGGAAGTAAAATTAACAGAGATTGGTCATAGAAATAATTTTTAGAATTTTGGATATGAAAATGCCATATGGAATTATTTAATATTCGTATATCATTTAAATCTAACAAATTTAAGAAGAGGAATAATGTTTTAGTTCCCGAAACATTTTCAAGTTTTGAAGGTCGATGTAAGAAATTTCCAAGCATTCTTATTGCCCTATTTTGTAGTACCTGTAAGGGTTTTATATGCTTCCAAAATGTATTAAGATATACAACTGAGCAGTAATTCAAATAAGAAGTAATTAGAGAGTGGTAAATTATTTTTAAAATGGTATAAGGAAAAATATTCTTCACACGATACACCAACCCAATATTTTGAGCAAGTTTTAATCTTAAATACTCAATATGATTATGAAATGACAAAAGGGGATTAAGAAAATTCCTAAATTACAATATGATTGTATCCTACAAATTTCTTTTATCACCAACCTGAAGCTCCTGACAAGAAATCTCTCGAGTGGCACGTTTTGAACGACCAAAAACCAAAAATTAATTTTTGTAAAATTCGGTACTAGATTGTTGGAAACAAACCATCGATTAACTGAGGTAACACTTATACTTATACACTTATACTTATACTGAGGTAACACAACATCACCAATCCAATAATATGTGCATAATTGTAAATGGAATAGACTGTACCCTCCATATTAAAATTCATAACAAAATACATCCAGGTAGATGAAAATAAAATAAACAAGAGCTATGAGCTCATATGGCACTTGTGACGAGGTCGGAAGAGCCAACTATAAGCGTTTTCTGAGATTTTAGGTTCCCCCCTCAATTCCCCCCAATCTCTGAGACATGATATTCTTCCAAACTTCAAATTTCAATAAGATCCGATCACTCCTTCGTAAGTTAAAAAAAACCTCATTTTTTCTAATTTTCAGAGTCAACCCCCCCTCCCCCCCCAGCACCTCCAAACAAAGCAGATCCGTTCCGGTTATGTCGATCACGTATCTAGGACTTCTGCTTATTTTTCCCACCAAGTTTCATCCCGATCCCTCCATTCTAAGCGTTTTCCAAGATTTTAGGTTCCCCCCCCCAATGTCACCGGATCTGGTCGGGATTTAAAATAAGAGCTCTGAGACACAATATCCTTCCAAACATCAAATTTCATTAAGATCCCATCACCCGTTCGTAAGTTAAAAACACTTCATTTTTTTCTATTTTTTCCGAATTAACCGACTCCCCACTCCCCCCCCCCAGATGGTGAACTCGCCAAAACGACTCTTTCTAATTTAATCTGGTTCAGTCCCTGATACGCCTGCCAAATTTCATCGTCCTAACTTACCTGGAAGTGCCTAAAGTAGCAAACGGGACAGAAAGACCGACAGACAGACAGAACGACAGAATTTATGATCACTATATATGTCACTCGGTTAATACCAAATCAAAGATTTAAAAATCAAGATTTTTAAACTGAAAGTACGGAGTAGCAGAGAACCATAAAACGAACAGAAGCTATTCTGTATGCGAATAAGTTTGCCGCCTCCTCAATACCATAATCTTCGCGCTAAAATTTGACGTTTTGTTCCATTATTTAAGAATTACTCTTGTTTTATTAAAATAATAAAAAAAAATTCAAAATTTAAAAAAAAATAGTGTAATGAGCGCATTGAGTAAGGAGTAGCCCTCCTCACACACGTGATAATTTCTTTTTTTTAAGTTTTAATGTTGCTCCTTAATTTTAGTTGAAAAGACTTACTATTTTTTATTTAATTTCTGATCATTTTTTTTAAATAATACCAAGAAATCCGTCTCCCTCTCTATTGAAAATTCCTTTTCCCCACGAAAATTCCTCGATGGAAAGATCCTCCGGGATCTTTTATCTGCCAAAAAATGTAAAATTCTAAATTTTAGTATATAGGAAGTTGAAACTTCTACAAGAGGGTTCTCTGACCTCTCAATTTCTGATCAAACGAGCATCCTCCGAAGTTTCCACGACCATAAGGCAGAGGTGAGGATGAGGAAGGAGCAGTTTCCCTCTTATACAGAATAAGTTCTGGTCATATTGAGGTTTAATGGTGCTCTTTACTTTCATAGTAACAGCGTAGACCCGAAATATTCCCAGAAATTAAGAAGGATTAATACGAATTTCACATTTTTGATGTGTTTTTAAAGTTTTGTTCCCCTGTCCCGGAGAAAATAGCCCCCCAAACAAAAGTCCTGAATATGGACCTGGGGATTATACATCTATTTCTCCCTCCAACCTCCTCTTGTTTATTTCTTAGAACTAATTCTGCATTCATCCGAAGGCTCAATGAGAATGTTCAATGTGTTGTTATCAAAATGCGCCCTTTGAGGCATTTCCATCCCTCCCGAACTAGTCAAAATATTTTTCGGTCTTTTCAAATTTCACTGCGTAAGGTAGACTTCCTGTTGTTTTACATTTCCAAATATTTGCGTATGAGAGCTTTAAAACTCTACAATAGGGTTCTATGATTCTTTCGTAGTTAGGTAGGAAGGAAGATGCCTAAAACGGTGCATTTTAATATCAAAACATCCAACTCTGAATGAGCCTTCAGATAAACACAGAATTAGTTATAAGGGAGAGACGATGGGAGAGTGAAGGTAGATATTAATATAAAATCCCCAGGGCTGTATCCAGGACTTGTTTGGGGGGTTATATTTAGTGGGGGGGGGCAAAAATTCAGTGAAGCTGATATTTAATCTCCCTTGATTTCTGAGAATGTTTATGGCTTACGATGTTATTATAAGAGTAATGAGGGACATTACACTCCATAATGAGCAGAAAACATTCCGTATAGGAGGGGGGATGCCCCTTCCTCATTCTCAGCTCTGCCTAATGGTGTTAGAAACTTTGGAGAATATTCATTCTATAAGTAATCAAGAACTCTAGTCCTTTTTTTAAAATTAAAAGTGACTGGAAACAAACCAGCCGCAGGAAGGATGGTGGTGGGCATTTTCCCGGGGGTATTTTCCGACAGTGATAGGGTGAAGACATAAAGCATAAACAAACACAGAAAGGCGAAATAAATCTGGCTTTAATGGTTTGTGACGTCCGATTTTCTTTGTTTTTGTTTCGAAAAAAACAGCCTCTTTGTAAATCATCTTGACAAGCGTTTATATCATAACTTTGAAAAAACAAACGATTCCAACGAAGTTGAACAGGTAAAGATTCTAGTTTGTGTTTTACCCAATTATATTGCCTCATATTTGTAGAATATTGAAAACTGAGCATGGTTGTTCAGTTGCACGGGGTCTGAGATTTAGTCCAGAAAATTTTTCGGAGACGGGTTGGAGGAGAGGTGCTTATTAAGATTTTACTTATGGCGAAAGAAAAGGTTAGAAATTGAGCCTTTTTGAGCCAAGTTTTGCAAAAGTTTTCTCAGTTTTTTTATTTCGATAGTAGTCTAGTGCGCTGACGATTGTGAATTGTGAATTTCCAAGAAAAATTATGAATCCTTGATTATTCTGGTTTTAATATTCTTTAATTTATCCTACCGTATCTTGAGAACTGTTCATATAAAAACTCACTGCGAGTAAAGAAGCCTTGAAAGCACAAATAATCATACTTCAACGATTTAAGTGGGAACCTGAGTAAAGTTGGCAATTGATCTTACAAAAATTTTGAATACGTTTTTAAGTAGGCTTTACATACGTTTTAATAGTAGACTTATATGTCCTACCAAGCTTAACATTACCTTTTTAACCTTCCCCACATAAATAGCCCGCATTAGGCTATATATCTCCCATGCATTTATTGATTCTCAATTTTGTTACTGTCGATTCAATTTACAGGTAAACAGGATTTAACCACGGGGACGCTAACAGAGTATAAACCGTATCTTAAATACCCAGGCGAGGAGCTGTAAGTAAGCGATCAGGCTCAATAGTAGCCGAAACTCTAAAAAACCGAATTTCGATACCAATAGATATATCCAAAGAATCGACTTCTATTGATTTCAAATATATCCGTTTCATTAAGTTTAGTTTTACCCAACAAAGGCTTCTAACCTTAGAAAACTTGCCTGATTTTCAAAAAAAAGGCAACACCCTAGAAGTCATAGAATCCTAATGAAAACCACATCATCAGATTCAGCAAATCAGAGAACCAAACAGTAGAGGTTTCAAGCTCCTTTCAGCAAAAATGTGGAATTTTGCATCTTTTGCCAGAAGAGAGATTACGGATGCGTGTAATTTCTTTTTTTATGTTAAATTTTCCAAGGATGATCCTATGGACCCAGTGGTCCTAGAACATCGGGAGAGGGCTCATTCGATCAATGACCAAGTAAGAAAAAAGATTGGAGGAAAACTAAGCCCCCTCCAACGTCCCTTTTTCTCAAAATTGGCCATTCAAAATTTGAGATAGTCATTTTGTTCAGCACAGCTGAAAGGCCGAATAACTATTCCTTTATCAATAACACGACCCATCGCAATCCCCAGGTAAAGGTCTTTAATTTATAATATTTGCCCATTGTTTGCGTATAGTATTTGTTATTGGGAAGTATGTATACGTTTCTCAGGTTGGGGACGAATTTTCTACAGGGATATTTTTACAGGGAGAATTTTCCATCGGGAGGGACGTTGCCAGAGGGTGAATTTTCAGTAGAAATTTTACACTGGGGGATTTTGGGAGAATTCCTATAAGAAATTCTTCTTTTGTCTTAATTTTTCTCTTCGCTAACTCAGTTTTACGGGAAGAGATCTTAAGGGTAGTTGTCCGGGGAAGTTTTCACCAGGATAGAATTGTCTAGATATATCCGTAAGGAGGATTTTTTGTAGACGTGGAGCCAGATTCCCAGGCATTATTTAAAAAAACAATCATAAATTAAATCAAAAACAAGTTTTTCAACTGAAAGTAAGGATCAACACTAAAACTTAAAAGGTACAGAAATTATGGAAAATGTTTAGTTTCGTTCCAAGTGAAAGGAGCATAGTTTCCAGTTTAGAGCACTTAGAAATGCTAATTCTAGAAGCACTTCCACTTCAGGTTAACCCTCCTCCTCCCAGGGGCAAACTAAAAAGGCGTAAAGTGGGATTGCTTCCAGGTAACATTACTTATAGAGCGAAGCGTATTAGTCCAAGAGCCCCACAGGCAGCGGGGCAAGGTCTGTATTCTATATTTAATTAATAAACCTCGTTTAATGTTTTATTGTTTTTTTTTTAGTTTTGTCACTCTTTGTTCAATAAAAATAGAATACAGACCTCGCCCCGCTTGCCGCGGGACTCATGGACTAATACGCTTCGCTCTATAGGTAATCTTACCTGGAAGCAAGCCCACTTAATGTATTTTTAGTTTGCCCCATGGACGAGGAGGGTCAACCAGAAATGCATGCGCTTTTCTAATAATGACAAGGAAACAATATGTGATCGTCATAATCTTGCTATATGCAGTAATACGCACGTTAGAGCACTTCAGAACGAAACTAAACATTTACCAAAATTATTACGCATATGAAGAGGGTTGCTCCCTTCTCAACGCTAAAGTTTAAATTTTGTCCCAATTCTTTAATAATGAATCCTGAAGCAATAGGTTCGTTTAACTAATATAATAAGAAGTTTTTTTAAGTACTTACAAACTTTAACGTAAAAAGAGAGGTGTTTAGGAGGGGACAACCAGCCTCATATACGTAATAATTTCTATTCACTTTAAGTTTTAACGTTGCTCCTTACTTTCAGTTGAAAAAACTTGTTTTTTTTTAATTTAATTAGGCCTATCTTTGAAGGTCCATATTGGATTTGCGACAAACAACGAATATTATATCCGGTAACAACATTAAAAAGTCAGCACTTTATTTGTATTAACAAACATTCAATCGGGGTTTTCTACTATAAAATGAAATACTTAGAGTGTACTCAGTGACCAAATGTATGTCAAGCGAATCAAAAAAAGCCGGATGATAAAGCAACATAAATTTATTGGTAAAGCGGTTGAAACAGGAGTAAATCATGGCAAAATTCATGGGAAATACCCAAGTGGTATTTCCCTAAAGAACTTACTGGAGAGATGGAAACACATTAAGAAAACAATTCCTACTTCATTATATGCAGAGTAAGCATAGTTACACATTTTTAAATAATTTCTGAGACAACACTGGCTAATCATGACAAAACACAATATCGAAGAGAAGAAGATCGAGGACAATTAACAGCCAGTGAAAATTTTTTCACTGGCTGTTAATTGTCCTCGTTCTTCTTTTCTGTTCGATTTTGTGTTTTAATACATTTTGCATGTAGCCTCGGTATACTTTACCCCCATACCCCCCCCCCCAATGATAAAAATATACAGCCCAATTTATATATTATCCCAATGCGTCTCTTGTTTCAACCCGTTTACCTTCCTGTAAATGAATCAACTTTGATGAAACAAATACTGGAAAAACAAGTTTAGGGTAGCAGAATGCATTGAAAATACAAAGTTTGGGCTATATTTGCACATAAGGGGGGGGGGTAAAGTATAGCAAGGCTGCATGCAAAATGTGCTAACTGTGATTTTTTTTTTCCATGTTATGAAGCAAGAACTGTTTTCTTAACATGTTTCCTTCTCTCCAGTTAGTTCTCAAGGAAATTACCCAGGCTATAGGCTAATTTACGCTAAATATTTGCACATTAGGGAAAAGAGGGGGGTAGAACCAATCCTAGAGTTGACGGTGCCAGGGAAAAATGAATTACAGTCCCCTCTCTCCTCCTTCCCAGTTCAAAAATTAGAAAACTAAAGCCAAAAGTATGTGAAATATTAGATCAAAATGGTCAGATTCTCCAGCAGCAACGCCCTCTAAGCCACGGTACTCGGAGCAACTGCCCCAGTTACCCCACCACCCTTGAACGGTTCTGGTTAGGGTAAAGTATAGTGGAAACACCATTAAATGTGTTAACTAAAATTTTCGGCATATTATGAAGCAAGAACTGTTTCCGTAATGCGTTTACATCCGAATTCTTTCCCTAATATTTACATATTTGGGTAAATATTTCACTGTTTATATTATTGACTTGTGGATAAAGCAAGCATACCACTCGATACCTTTTTTTATGCTCTTTACGAATATAATAAAGGCTTCTCTCGCAATCTAAAATTTTAGCCCTTTTTGAGCCCTTAAAAATAACCAAATATTTCTAATTTTTTTATGTAAGGAAAGCTTAAACTACGGATTTCAGAATTACTGTTTGATTATAAATCCATTATTTTGAAGTTAGATAACCCAAAAGCATCAATTTATCACGACTAAGTTGGATAAAATATTCAAAACAATTTCTCCATTCTTCCGTCCGCCTTTTTTCCTAGGACAGAAGAACTATGGTAGATAGTAATAGAACTAAGTAGTATATACAACTACTATATAAGTAGTATATAAGAACTACTATGGTAGTAGTCATAGAACCTATAGTTTTCCAATTGTTTGGTTAGTTTGGTTAAATGGCACGGGTAAACGGCGAGAGTAAGCATGACATTTTAAAATCGAATAATTGTGGGCATTAAGCCATGGCTAATTATAGAAAAAGCCAAGACAGATAAGTCCGATTGAGTGAGAGGTAAATCTGGCATTAACCCGGTTTTTAGGATTGTATAAAAATGATGTTATTTCATTTGTTTCATGTTTCATTAGGCCTATGATTCTTCTGTGGACTTTGGTATTTTTTCGGATAAGATTCTTTCGACATTTTTCGACATAGGAGAAACAACAGTTTTTAAGTCGCCTTACAGAAAAAGAAGAGAACGTGGCGGATTTGTTTTGAATTTTTTATTTTTTTTTTAGTTGGCTTAATCTTGACAAATAAATGATTGGAAGTATACAACTTTTAGAAAATGGATTTATAATGAAATAGAATGTTTGAAACCAATGTTACGACCCATATTTATATCCAGAAAATATAGAATGAAATTATTATTTTCAAGGGTGCTAACAGGCCTTAAAATTGAATTTAGCAGAAAAGAGATTGTTATATAAAGAAAGAACATGAAAATGGCGTCTATGTGAAATGATTAGTTTATTCGTATGTCAATAATATGAAAAACAAAATATTTAGCCCCATTTGTAGGCTAGCCTATAACCTTTATTTAAGATGCTAAATGATTTTGGAAAATATCCACTCCTTCTCCCTTTAGAGGGCCCTGAAATTCGCCTACATGACACGTCTATACCTACTGAAATTTTGACAAAACAACATCTTATTTTTCCGACCAAGTGTCATCCTGATCCTTCCACTATAAGCGTTTTCAAAGATTTTAGATCCCCCCCCTCAATTCCCCCCAATGGCACTGGATCCAGTCGGGATTTAAAATAAGAGCTCTGAGACACGATATCCTTCCAAACTTCAAATTTCATCACTCCTTTGTAATTTAAAAATACCTCATTTTTTCTAATTTTTCAGAATTACCCCCCCCCCCAACTCCCCCAAACAGAGCAGATCGGTTCCAGTTATGTTAATAACGTATCTATGACTTCTGCTTATTTTTTCCAACAAGTTTTGTTTTGATCTCTCCACTCTAAGCGTTTTCCAAGATTTTAGGTTTGCCCCCCCCAATTCCCCCCAATGTCACCGGATCTGGTCGGGATTTAAGATGAGCTCTGAGACACGATATTTTTCCAAACATCAAATTTCATTAAGATCCTCTAACCCGTTTGTAAGTTAAAATACTTCATTTTTCTATGTTTTTCCAAATTAACCGGCTCCACACTCCCCCCCCCCCAGATGATCAAATCGGGAAAAGACTATTTCAAATTTAATCTGGTCCGATCCCTGATACGCCTGTCAAACATCATCGTCCTAGCTTGCCTGGAAGTGCCTGAAGTAGCAAAACCAGGACAGACAGACCAACAGGATTTGTGATTGATATATGTCATTTGGTTAATACCAAGTGCCATAAAAACAATGCCATTGATATTAGTACATCATTTTTTTTCTATGGCCCTTCAAACTATTAAATTAAAAGTAAGGCTTCAGTTTTCAAAGTTTTAGTGCCTCATACTGGAATCAAGAAAGAATTAATGTTTTTGAATTTGATTTCAGTTATAAATTTTTGTTTTGTTTCAAATTATGTTAAAATATTCAATTTTGTTGAAAAAGTTATTTTAAATTGTAAATTTGTTTTAAATATAATTTAATTGATGCGTTTCTTTCTGTTGTTTTACTTTAAAATCTCTTTTTCTTCTCTCTCTTTCATAACATAATTTGAAATAAGAAATCTAAACCTTCCAGAATTAAGTTAATATTCTATATTTAATTGACAGAAGTCCATAAAAAACGAATTTATTTGTTGTAATTTTTTTCTTTCTCACCTCTAATAGATTTACATCTTTAGTCGAATTTAAAACAGTTAGATTTTACAATTAAAATCAAGCTGGTGGTCTTAAAATAAAAGAGTTAAGGGACATGGATAAATGATGAAAAACCCAAGACTTATAGTCTGAGTAAGAGACAAAGTTGGCAAAAGCCTTTTTCTTTTAAAGCATCAGGGCAAGAATTTTGCCAATTTGGGCAAGAAAATCGAAGCAAGACCAAAAACTGTCTCTCAATGAGACTGAGCACATAATAAAAGCTGAAGTTAAAAAAAAACTAGTAGGGGTAAGTGGTATATGCAGGGACGGGGTATAAGGTGGGACACGGTACTTATCTGCCAACTAACTTTCTTTAAAAAATCCAATAAGGCCACCTAGTATAGTTCATTCAATGGCGGACATGACAGTTCTATCATTTTGGTAAGTTGCTATTTTCGTTTTTGAGAAAATCGACTTCAAAGTTTCGGCTATACCCCCCAAAAAATATTTGGGCAATAGTTTTTTGTGCTTTATATTGTAACGGTTTGCAGAAATTGTGTGTGTAAGATAGCAAACGAAAGCTAAAACATCAGGCCACGTCGTGTGGTCATCTGGTGGAAAAATATGCAGTAGTAAAAAAAATCGGGCACAATTTGCAAGTAGAGGTCACATGGTATATACTGGGACAAGGACAAGTGGTATCTAGTGGGACATGTCCCAGTATATACCACATGAATTCTTACAGTTCAGTCCATACATTGCGTTTTTTCTTATCTGTTTTTACTTGTATCCTAATGATAAAAATAGCATATATATTTTTTTTTATCAGATTTGACATCAGAATAGAAGAAAATGTCACAATTTCCAAGAGCTAAGTGGGAGGAATATTCTAATTCGGTTGCTGAAAAGAAAGTTGACCAGCATTTCATGATTAAAGCAGCTATTGTAGACCTAGAGGCTGGCTTACCAATTAGGGCAGTGGCGGAGAAACACGGAGTGTCACGTTCAGCCCTTCACAGACACTACCAAAAGTATTCAAAACTCAGTGATGACGAAAAAGCGAATTACAGTGGTGCTCAAAAGTTCGGATTTGCTACTATTTTTACGCCTGAAGAGGAAGCATCGCTCTCTCAATACCTGCTGCAAGCGAGCAGAATGTGTTATGGTTTGACCAGTCGAGACACCAGAACCCTTGCTTACAACTACACCGTTGCAAACAACAAGACTGTCCCAGACAGCTGGATATACTCTAAAGAAGCCGGTATAGACTGGTTAGCAGGATTTCGGGCTCGAAACCCAGAGCTTTCGCTTAGAAAGCCAGAGGCAACAAGTTTGGGGCATGCCACAAGCTTTAACAAGCACAATGTACAGGAGTTTTTCTCCAACTTGCAGTCAGTTTTGAAGAAAACTCCATTTACAGCAAGCGACATATTCAACTGCGATGAAACCTCAGTCACCACTGTTCATGTTCCTCCAAAGGTTTTTGCCGAGAAGGGTAGAAAAATAGTGGGCAAAGTAACCTCAGCTGAGCGTGGCGTGATTGTGACTATGGATGGAACCATCTCTGCCAGCGGGCAGTACCTTCCCCCTACCTTATATTCCCACGCAAGAAATTTCAGCCTCACATGCTGACTGGTGCTCCTGCTAACTCTGCTGGAGGAGCCTCGCCTTCCGGATGGGTGAACCAAGAACTGCTTCTGGAATATCTCAAACATTTCAAGACTTACTCGCATGCTTCCCCTGAAAGCCCGAAGCTTCTGATAATGGACAACCACGAGTCCCACATCTGTTCTGCAGTTGTGCAGTTTGCGAAAGAGTCTGGTACCACTTTACTAACAATACCATCTCACTGCAGCCACAGGTTGCAGCCATTGGACATTTGCGTGTATTTTCCCTTCAAATGCCAATACAACAAGGCTATGGACAACTGGATGCTGTCCAACTCAGGGAAGACCGTGACGATATACGAGATTGCATCTCTTGTTGGCCAAAGCCTCCCCGTATCTTTCACGCCAAACAACATAATGAGGGGCTTTGAGAAGACAGGGATATGGCCTTACAATTGAGACATCTTTACAGAAAATGATTTTCTAACCTCTGCTGTAACTGAAAGACCTGCACCTGATGCTTTGGATCCAGTTGAACCTGGAAACAACCCGGCCGAAACCCCAAATACAAGTCGGCCTGAACAATCCTCTACACCCGTTTCAGTTCCTGTGACGCCAGAACAAGTTCGGCCATACCCTAAAGCCAGGCCGCGTGAACTGAGCGGAAGAAAGGCTCTACAAAGATTCTTACTGACACTCCTGTGAAAAGACAGATTGAAGAACAAGAAGCCGAAAGAAAAGATAAGAAAGCACGGGGTGGCAGGGCTAGAGGAAAAGTTGGGACTGTTGGAAGAGCTGGAAAAGCAAAAAAAAGACCAGACAACAAAAAAGCTATTTGTGGATTCAGAAGGAAGTGATGACGAAAAAATTATTCTTGATGATGATAGTGATGACTCGATGAAACTAGGTGAATTGGAAGATGATAGTGAGAAAGAGGAAGAGATCTTTGACAGTGTCTCTACAGGAGAAAGTTGTTAAAGTTGTTTACAAAGGAGAGTATTTTCCTGGGTCTGTCCAAGAGAAAAACGAGAACAGTGTCAGAGTGAGTGTCATGTGCATGGCCGGTCTAAGAAAGTGGAAGTGGCCGGACCGAGAAGACTCAATATTTTATCCGAGGGAAGACATTTCGAAAAAGTTGTCGCCTCCTACCTCAGCACCCGGTACAGCTTCCAGAGCAGCGTCATACTTCGTGTTTGCTGACTGGTAGTCTAGTCTTGTGCCTAAGATACTTTTACTTTTGAAGTCGAATTTTTAATGTAGTTTTTATACAATGAATAGTCGAAGTTTTCTACCAATACATGAATCTTTTTACTATAGGCCTATCCGAGAGTATACCACCCCGTGTCCCAAGATATACCAACCCCCGTACTTAGTGGGAAAAATGGTATAAGCAGGGACACCCCCCTTTTTTTCTTCTAGCTATACAAGAAAAATCTGGAAAAATCACAGTTTATGCAGCAGTTCCGGGGCTTTCATTTGAGCCATAAACCATTTTTCTACTTCAATGTTAACCATGCATTTTGGAGGTTTTCCAAAATCCGTCCCTGGATATACCACTCTCCCCTGCCTTTATCAGCAACTTTATATATGACTTTCCAAAAATTATTCCATCCATCTTCTACACTGTCAAGTTTGAAACTACTGAATTTGATATTCAACTGTTCTTGGAAATTTTCTCTCAAATTATCATCATAAAGTTTACTAAAAGCATACCTTCCTGAAATATAGTTATTTTTCCTTAATTTCAGCTGTGAATTAGCCATAAGCCCTACTAAACAGTGATCTTTACGTTTAACATCAATAACAGTACTCCTATATGCCCTTGTATCTTGTATTGATCCTAACAGTCTTTAGTTTACAACAACAAAATCTATTGGATTAGCTGATTTACAGTAATTTGAACACCATGCAAAGGTATAGGTCATGTACAACTAAATAATGTATTGGTTATAACTATAGTTGTAATACCTATAAAATTGCAGTAGCCTGTAGCCATTACTGTTTCTTTTTCTTTATCCAATTTACCAAGTCTAGGATACCATCTATCCTTATTTCCACCAATCTGGGTGTAAAATTTTTTATAACACCAAGAACTAGATAGTTAACTTCAAAGACCACACTTCCTTTCCATGACAAAAGTATAACAGTAATCATCCTATTTTTACCTGTAATACTATATAGTTTAATTATTTTTCTGAATTTCGCTCAAGAGATTGTGATTATCCAGAATATAATAGCCCCTAAAAAATTCTGACTGTTTTAAATACATTGATATTCAATATTGGAGCTTATTCTAAGATGTACATGTAAAGCTTTAGTCTAATCTTCGAAAATACTGTTCAATCCTAAACAAATGATTAGTTGGATAGTTGAACAGTTAAATCCTTGTAAACTTTATAACATACAATCTAAGAGGTACACTGCTTCATCATAGAATTTGTTAAAATCTGTGCAGTATGTATATGATTTTAGTTTTCAAAGATTGTAGTTGGTTATTCCCAACTAGTCTAATCTTACATATCAACCAATCTCAACTATTTATGTTTGAGATTAGAAGCCTGTTGTCAATACATTAAAAAAATATTTTTTTAATCAAGAAATCTAACTGAGATTAGATCTGGCCAAGCAAAACTAGAGTTAAATATACAAAAATAAAGGCTCTAATTTGCTGCTACTTTTTTTTAGTATAATTATCAAAATGCAGAAAGTTATCCAAGCCAATAGCCAAGATAGAATGTTACAAATGACTTTTCTCAAGCTTATATCTTTCTTCTTATTAAATTAACAGTAACCCATCAGCAGAAAGAAAAGTTTTATTATGAACAAGAGCTAAGAGCTCATATGGCGCTTGTGATAAGGTAAGAAAAGCTAAGAGCGAAGAGCTCATGGTATGAGCTCTATCAAAATTCTAAGAATCAACAGATTGACTTAAAAGGAAAATCAGAGGCTTAATGCCAGTCAGGATTAAAAATAAGACCTCTGAGTAATGATGTCCTTCTAAATATCAATATTCATTAAGATCCAATCCTACACTTGTAAGTTATAAATACCTAATTTTTCCTCTCCCTTTAGCCCCCCAGATGGTCAAATCTGGGAAAACGACTTTATCAAGTCAATTTGTGCAACTCCCTGACACGCCTACCAATTTTCATCATCCTAGCACATCCAGAAACACCAAACTGGCCAAATTACTGAGCCCCTCCCCCCAAACTCCCCCAAAGAGAGCAAATCCGGTACAGTTACATCAATCATGTATCAAGGACATTTGCTTATTCTATCAACCAAGCTTCATCCCAGTTCTTCCACTCCAAGTGTTTTCCAAAATTTCCCCCTCCAACTCCCCCAATGTCAAAAGATCTGGTTGGGATTTGAAATAAGAGATCTGAGTTACGAGGTCCTTCTAAATACGAAGTTTCATGAAGATCCAATCCCTCCTTTTTAAGTTAAAAATAAGTCATTTTTTCTTGTTTTTCAGAATACCTCCCCCCCCCCAATAGAGCGGATCCGTTTTAATTATGTAAATCATGTATCTATGACTTCTGCTTATTTTTCCCACCAAGCTTCATCCTGATTTTAGGTTCCCCCACCCAAACTCCCCCAATGTCACCAGATCTAATTGGGATTTAAAATAAGAGCGTTGAGACACAATATCCTTCTAAATATCAAATTTCATTGAGATCAAATCACCTATTTTTAAGTTAAAAATACCTCATTTTTTTCTAATTTTTCATAATTAACCCCCCCCCCCTAATTACCCCAAAGAGAGCGGATCTGTTCCACTTATGTCAATCATGTATCTAGGACTTGTGCTTATTTTCCAAATAAGTTTCATCCTGATCCCTCCACTCTAAGTGTTTTCCAAGATTTTAGTTTTCCCCTCCCAGCTCCCCCCCCCCCCCAATGTCCCCAGATCCGGTCAGGATTTAAAATAACAGCTCTGAGACACAATATCCTTCCAAACATCGAATTTCATTAAAATCTGATCAACTATTCATAAGTTTAAAATATTTCATTTTTACTATTCTTTCCAAATTAACAGGCCCCCCACTCCCCTCCCCCATGGTCAAATTGAGAAAACGACTATTTTTAATTTAATCTGGTTGGTCCCTGATATACCTGCCAAATTTCATTGTCCTAGGTCAAATTGGAAAATTGACTATTTCTAATTTAATCTGGTTGGTCCCTGATATGCCTGCCAAATTTCATTGTCCTAGCTTACCTGGAAGTCCCTAAAGTAGCAAAACTGGGACTGACAGACAGACCAAAAGAATTTGCAATTGCTCTATGTCACTTGGTTAATACCAAGTGCCATGAAAATTCAATGAGAACATAAATATTTGGGGTATATATCTAAACATCAAAGGGGAAAGTGGTATTAAAAAAAAGGCAGTACACTTTTATGAATGATAGTATTTAAAATAGTTTCCTTACTTTTAAAGGGCATTAGTGTATAATTAAGTCTGTTCAAAGGAAAAACTATAAAATTCTGAGAACAGCGTTTTTCAAAGCTGACATACTTAAAGCATTCCTAAAATGGCTTCAATTTACCCCCTACCCCTCCCTTAGACAGACAAATTCATACCATAGTTTATATTTCCTATGTATTTTTGTTTCTTGTTCTGTCACTCTTTCCTAAAAAATAGATTTATAAGCAAAGAAGCATTGGTGAAATATAAAAATGGAAAATGACCCAAAAATATTTAATTTGGGCCATATATTTACAAATTAGGCAGGAGTGGAATAAAGTAGTGATACAATGGAAAAAAAACAGTAAAGAATTGAGAAACAACAATAATACAAGCCAGTGAAGAACATAGATAACAATGAAAATATTTCAGTCAAAACCTCCACTTGACAACCCTCAGTGCCGAATATTAAAATAAAAACTACTGACAAAAACCAAAGATAATATAAAAAAAAAACTTTGAAACAAACACAAAAACTAAAATATGAAGATCTACTCAAAATAATGGTGAAAGAATTACCCTTTCACCAAAACAGTACTTTAAAAGGTTCTTCATAATTTCCTATGCATTTGTCTTACCTTTATTTTGCAAATGTACCTTTTATGGTGATAAATCAGTGAACAAAAAGGCAGTCTAATCAAGAAACAGAAAAAAAGAAGGGAAATGAAGAATTTGCAATATATATTTAGGGAGTTGTAAGGTATTGTACAGAACTTTTGGAAAAGATATAAGTACATATTTTAGGATTTCTTAAGTGGTTTTCATAACTGTAAATGGTTTCATTCTCAATAGCCTTGATTGTGTACCCAATTCATTTGTTTCATTTTTAAACAGAGATGTGTCTAACACTATGCTGGTAGCCTGTCAGCCTACAACTGGGGCTATTGAAAAGGAAATATGTTAATATTAAAAAAATATTACTTTATATTAATGAAAAAGTTTAGTTCATATAGCCTACTTTGAGGGTGCTACTACCATACTTTACTCCCCCTCTCCCCCCATTTAAAAATAAACAGTATAGATTACATATTTCCAGTGCACTTTCTTGTTTCATAGTTTCATTATTGTTTATTCAATTTGTGGATGTGAAGTTGAAACAAGGGCCTATAACCATAAAACCCATATCCTAGGAAAATGCATAGGAAATCTAATTTGGCCCATATATTTGCAAATAAGGGAATAGGTCATAGAGGAAACTACAATTTGCCTACATATTACAAAGAAAATTTTGTTTTGTTAACTTACTTCTTTTTCAACATTTTGAACTGTAGACTAAAACCCAAGGCTGAAGCAAGTCTAGCCACATTTAGCTCAGAAGTAGAATTCTGCAGCATATTTGGGAAAATTCTAGTTAATTGACTTCTCGCTATCTCAGAAAGGGTTTAGGCTAGGAAAATGAAACTTTCAGGGATGAATCTACAGACTAAAGTATGTCACGGGAAGGTATTTTGAAGCAACTACCTCCACTCCTTCTCCCTCTAGAGGGGCTTGACCTTTAATGACCTTTAAAAATATGTGTGTTACAAAAGTGAAACCTTGCAAAATAGGTCTTCTGCTTAATTGAAGTACAACAGAATTGTTTTCGGCTTCATAACTTTGCTCAATTTTATTTTACAAGGTTTTAAAGATATTCAAATATATTTTTTAAATTTTGAAAAAAAAAACATTGATTTTGCTAAAAATTCTATTCAAATAACAGGAATTGCATTTTCAGAACTAAAGGCAGAGAAAAAGCAACCAGTAACTGAATATTAATGTAAAATGTTGTTTTGTCAAAATTTCAATAGATATAGACCTGTCATGTAGGCAAATTTCAGGGCCCTCTAGAGGGAGAAGGAGTGGAGGTGGGTACTTTAAAATACCTTCCCGTAACATATTTAGCCTGTAGACCCATCCCTGAAAGTTTCATTTTCCTAACCTAAACCCTTTCCGACATAGCAAGAAGTCAATTAACTAGAATTTTACCAAATTTTATAACACACATATTTTTAAAGGTCATCAAAGTCAGGACCCTCTATAGGGGAAGGTAAGTGGAGGTAGGTACTTCAAAATACCTTCCTGGGACATACTTTAGCCTGTAGACCCATCCCTGAAAGTTTCATTTTCCTAACCTAAACCCTTTCCGAGTTAGCAAGAAGTCAATTAACTAGAATTTTACCAGCCTTACTACGTAGGCCTAGTTTTTCCTTTTGAAGAGCCACAAATCGATGTTGTATGCAATTCTGGCTATCCTATAGAGACAAGTTTATTTCTTAACTACCTGAATAGTCCGTTAATACAAACATTATCCCCAATATCAGTCTTTTGACTATGACCCAAAACTGCGTTTACTCCCATTACAGTACTCAGAAGAAGAAACGAACTGAAACTCACATCTAAGAAAAGTAAAATCCTTCCACATTGACTGACTTACAATTTTCAATAGGTATTCATGTTGGAAAGAGTCCAGAGTCTGACGCGCAGATTTTTTCACACAAAGCCTGTCAAACCTGTTTATATTACATAAAAAAAACTAGGTTTTTTTAACTGAAAGTAAGGAGCGACATTTAAACTTAAAACGAACAGAAATTACTCCGTATATGAAATGGATTGTTCCCTCTGCAATCCCTCGCTCTTTACGGCTAAAGCTTTTAATTATTTTAAAAAGCAGAATTGTGGCAAAGAGTCAAACTTTAGCGTAAAGAGCGAGGGATTGCGGAGGGAACAATCCATTTCATATACGGAGTAATTTCTGTTCGTTTTAAGTTTTAATGTCGCTCCTTACTTTCAGTTAAAAAAAACCTAGTTTTTTTATGTAACTTCTGAACGTTTTTGAATTAATGCATGTTTGATTTTGACTCTCCACACGTAAACTATTCAAACGAAATTTGCATATTATTCCTTTTTTGGCTAAATGGCTTTCTATTAGTTTTGATCATACGATTTTGAGAAATATGGGATGGGGAAGGAGGCCTAGTTGCCATGTAATTTTTCGGTTACATAAAAAGGCAACCTATTAATTTTAATTTTAACGAATTTTTTTATTAGCAAAAAATATACGTAACTTTAGAATTAACTTACGTAACAAATTTTTATATTCTTTAATTATTATTATGTATATAAGGGGGTTTGTACCCTCGTTAATACCTCGTTCTTTACAACTAAATCGTAAGTTTTGTCCCAATTCTTTAAGAATGACCCCTGAATCAGAAAGGCCGTAGAATAAATGTTGAAATTACTGAAAATACTTTAGCATAAAGAGCGAGGTATTTCTCTCCTCCTAAATACCTCGCTCTTTATGCTAAAGTATTTTTAGAACCCTCATATGCGTAATAATCTCTGTTCGTTTTAAGTTTCAATGCTACTTCTTCCTTTCATTTGAAAAAACGTTTTCATGTTTATTTTTCATTGTTTCTTATAGTAATGCTAGAGAATCCTGTGCCCTTTTCATTGAATTTTTCTTCCCCCAGACAGATTCCTCCAAGGAAAGATCCTCCAACATAGCCCCCTCTCCTCAGCCCCACCCCCAAACAAAATAAAATCTCCCTGAAAAACGTCTGTACACTTCCCAATAATAATTACTATATGTAAACACTGGTCGAAGTTTGTAACTTGCAGCCCCTCCCCAGGGATTGTGGGGGAGTAAGTCATCCCCAAAGACATAGTTATTATGGTTTTCGACTATGCTGAACAAAATGGCTATCTCAAAATTTTGATCCGTTGACTTTGGGGAAAAAAATGAGCGTGGGAGGGGCCTAGATGCCCTCCAATTTTTTGGTCACTTAAAAAGGGCACTAGAACTTTTCATTTTCGTTAGAATGAGCCCTCTTGCGACATTCTAGGACCACTTGGTCGATACGATGACCCCTGGGGAAAAAAAAACAAAAAAACAAACAAATAAACACGCACCC
>NC_088881.1:36357836-36455688 GCF_032884065.1 Artemia franciscana
CTAAAGTGAAGATAGCTGAACAAAAAGCTAAGTTCAGGCTCCGTATGTGGATAGCCTGTAATCGTCCTTCTTCTGGTTCAGTACATCAAATAAAACAGAAAACCAAACGAGAGTACAAATATTCCCTGCGTAGAGCGAGACTGAATGCCTGGGATGGTCCTTGTGACAAGAAATCCTGGGATCGTGTTAAAAACAGTGTTAAGTGTTCACCTCCAATTAATTCGTCTCTTCGGCTATGTGACTTCGTTTCTCATTATAAAAATATTTTGCTTTCGTTTAATATTAATCTCCAAAATCATTTTACAAAGCTTGTCAACTCAATCCTCCCAATTCGTATCAACCAATCTCAAGTGTTGTCGGTGGAATCTGGTGTTATACTCCGAGCTCTTATGCAAGTGAATAAGTCTGAGTCTCTCGATAGTGATGGTCTTTGCTTCAAGTTTTTTGCTTATGATTGTCCTGAACTGCTGAAGCATTTGCAATTGTTGTTTCAGATGTGTTTGGCACAGTCCGTTGTGCCAGATAGTTTTTTGTCCGGTTGTATATCTCCCATAGTCAAGAGGGGTAAGGACCCCAGTGCTTGCTCTAATTATCGTCCTATCACTGTGTCTTGTTTTGTTAGTAAGCTATTTGAATATGTACTGCTACCGGCCATTAACTCCAAGTGCAATTTTACACCCTTCCAGCTTGGTTTTAGAAAAGGTATGGGCTGTTTTCAAGCTCACCATTGTGGGTCGGCTAATGAAACAAGCTGTTGCTAAAAAAAAAAGTCCCCTGTATATTTTGACTGTTGACATACTTAGTGCTTTTGATAATGTAATTCATTCAAATGCTTTGTTTTCTCTAGCAGCCTCGGGTGTTAACCTTTCTATTATTTCCGTGCTTAAGTATTGGTATGCTAATTCTTCAGTTAGGGTGAAGTGGAATGGTACGGTAGGGGAGTATATTCCTGTTAAAAAAGGCGTTAGGCAAGGTGCCGTGTTATCCCCGAGCATTTTTAAATGTGTTTTAGCTTCGTGTCTCCAACGTCTTCAACCGTCAATTTTTTACAATGATAATTTAGGCATTAGTCACGTTGCATATGCTGATGATGTTCTGCTTCTTAGCCGGACAAAAAATAGTCTAATTACCAACTTCTACCGGCTTGCAGCCGCACTATCCACAGTAGGCCTTTCAGTTAATGCCTCCAAATGTGAGTTTTTGTGTTTTGGGAGTCCTCCACCAGCATCACCTCTTTACTTGGGTTCTTCAACTATACCATGTTCAGCAAGTATTAAATGGTTGGGTCTCTCTTTTTCCACGTCACTTTCGTCTACTTGCTCCGCTATTACGTCCAGCGTGCTGAAAAGTATGCGGGTTGGATACGCGAAAATTTCACCAAATCGTGGTCGGTATAACCAAAATGGACTATGCCGTCTTTATTCTAGTTTTTGTGCCCCTGCTGTTTTTTATCTTTCTGGTTTTGCTTTCCTCCTTCGCAAGAAGGATACAAAGAAAATACACTCAGGATATTTTAAGTATTGCAAGTATTTGCTGCGTCTGCCTCGGTGGTATCGGAATCATACAGTCGTCTCTAAATTTGACATCGTTGATGCGCCCTCGCGACTGAAACATTTTTTAAATCTCGGCAAATGGTATGTGTTTTTGACCCTCTTTGGCCATTTTTTGATTGGAGGTAATTTATTTATGTTGTATGTCGTTATGCTGCTATGCTATTTATGTTGTTATGTTTTTTGTCTTGTTTTTTCTATTTTTGTGTGTTTACTCCACAGTTTAATGTACTTTGTAGGTTATAAATAAATTATTATTATTATAAGGACAAATCCGATTTTTTTTTTTGAATTGACGCATTGTTTTATTTCACAGACGACGAGTCATTCGTCGTCAGATTCCACAGATTCGTCTGTGGACAAAACTATTGTGGACGATTTTATGCAGATTTCATGCATGTGGAAACAAATAATAGAAAATGTGAAAAAATAGAATGTAAATTTTACCCTGTTATTATTTTTTAAATAGTGTAGATATAGTAAAATGGTTATATCTACTGTATAGTAATATAATTATAGCATTAGTATAAACTACTATTTTAGCTCAGCTGCAGAAATACGGAAGATTTTAGTTGAAGATCTGTTTCAAGTTGAGATTTATTTCATACGTCTCAATATACTCTGGTTCAATTTCTCTTATCTATTATGTTCTCTTATCTCCATATCTTATTGTGTTATCTAGATTTTGTGAGATGTTTGGTTTGTCTCTATTGTACCATGCATTAATTTCTACTTTGCTGCCTAGCCATAGCCTAGGTTCCTACACATAACGCGTTCCTATCTTCCCCATTGAAGATTTTTGGGATGTATCATATGTTGTGTATTTATCCTTGATTCTGCTTTCGAGCGTGCGCAATGACGAATCTATGTATTTTTGCTCTGCTTTGATACGTGATTAAAAATTTCTCAGTAGTTCAGTCCCCTGACCACCGTACATCTGTGGTGCTGTTATCTGTCTCATTTTTGAAATAAACTTGTATGATCTAAGGTGGGCTGCATAACTTTGAAAATCCTGCTTTTGATACTAGAACTGTTCTAACCGGGTCTTAATGGCAAAATCAGACGCTAACGCTAAAAGATGAGCAAGTCAGATTCATGTTTTAGTTTCTTTCCTTCCCTGTGAAGGTCTGTCTCAGTTCCTTTTGAATTATTGCAGTGCTTTTAGTTCTCTAGGGATCTACAGCTCTTGGAAATAGGGTATATTTTCCATCGGAACTCTCTAATAGGATTCCAAACCTTAAAAAACATAACTTAATCTACATCATTAAACAAATTTATTCCACATATATTTCTTTTAATTTTATGGAAGTAATTTGATTAATACTATAAATGCTAGCCAACAAATAAAATTGATTTTATTCAGTTTTGGTTTGTTTAGTCGTTATCATAACAATTTAGTTTTAGATATTGTTTATGCTTAAGTTTCTGATGGGCTCTAGCTCGCTAAGCATCTAGATGATATTCGTTAATTATGTGTGCTCTAATTCCGTTGGTGATTTGCTTTCTCACATAACATATATCCACCTTGCTGTTCTAAAAAAAGAGCACATACTTTATTTAAAAGCTCTTTAGCATTTAGTCCAGTTAATTTGTACAAGCTCTAAGAATTTCGCTTTTCCGACGATTTTGGGAACTTCGTTAAAAGTCTTTCTGTTATTTTTGAAGCATGTCTCCTTTCTGCTAAATATCATATTGCTATTACTAGTACTACTAAAACTCAATGGAGCATAAGATGATATTCAACTACCGCGGTAACTGATATTTAAATATCTCGGTCCGACCGTGGTATCTGAAAAGTCATCTCTTTTCATCAAATTTTGTCAAATTGGTGAGAAAGAAGTTCAGCACTTAGTTATGTAATTGGATATCAGTTTTTCTTTTGGGATGACTTTTGAAAAATGCAATTTCGGCAGTATAATAGTCGTTTTTGCAGTGGACCGTATATCAGATATCACGGTAACTGCAAAACGACTAACTGTAGATCCGCAGTTACCGTGGTAACAGGGGTATCAGCAAAAACGCAACATATGTGTTTACGTCATATCTACTGTGATTTGACGTCATATCTGCTTTGACGAAACTGATCAAAACTTCCTGCCTTAATTCTATCAAATTTCCGACTTCATCCGGATTCTTGGCAAAAGATTTATCCGGAATGAACAAAGGGTTGTCAGCAGGCTGGCGCTGGAAGAGATTAAACTAATGCAGGTTCGTTTCTTTCACCAGAAGTCAATCCATGAAAGAAGGACATAATAGCTAAATATTTCTCTTGTTTATATACCAAATCATGATTCCAAAATCATGGAATTTTAGTTTCAGAGTCTTTGAGAAAAGCTTCTTATGTTAGTCTTGGTGCTGAGAAGAATTGCAGTGGATCTAGTTTATAATTGTTTAAATATACTTTTCTAGAATTTTCAACGACATCTGATAAAACTAAAACATCACTTCCTAGGTATAATTAAGTGTAAACTAATAAGTCTACATTTAAATGATTTCCGTTTTACTCTTATATATTCTTCTTCAGAAATATTTTACCCTGTTAATATCTAAAATAAAATTTGTCTATTGAAGGTAATTTTGTGTCACTTGTTTTTTCATAGATATTAATATATCAATAGGGATATATCCTTTTCTTTATTATTTCTTTAAATTCAACACTCAACATTCAACGCAACTGACGATGAAACAATCAATAATCTAAATATTTTCAGATTCAAAACCACTGGAAAAATTATCAGAAAATGATATTTAGAATGAAGTCAATCATAAATCCTTGAATATGATTTTTAACCAGCTCCAAATAGCTAAATGTGCTTTTTAGAACCAAGTGAAGCTGTCTAACCCAATGGAGTCCTTTGAGGGAAAAATTAGGAGACAAAAACCAACTATGCAAAAAGTTATGTGAAAAAATAACAAGAGGAGGATGATGTCAACCAGTCTACTGTTTCACTAAGACAGCAACCTCATTTATAAGACAACTAATAATAAGGTTCAATTGCCGCACAAGCCATAAGGCTTTTTGGCAATTTTTAGTATTGTTTTTTTAAATAAAATATCTATATAATGAATAAAAGCCTACCACGTCGCTGTGGAGACCGCCGCAGAGCAGCAACCCAACCATAAATATTAACAAGAAGAAAAATTTCTAAAACAATTTTGCGCGGGGAATGCATTCGAATAGCAATAGAGTCGAATAAGATTCTATAAATTGTACAGCAATGTGAGTGGAGGGAGACATGACTGGCGTGTATCATTTTCTACTAAATTGTTACAAATACTTCACAACTACTGTGGCTGCACAAAGAAAATATATTTTATAGGGCCTGATGTGCACACATGATGTTATTCTGATTAGATGGGTGAAAAGCGAAACAGCTCGGCAGAAATTTCACAAATATTTCCTCATAGATCTAATTATCTAAATTTACGTGAAAAGAATCCTCTGAATTCGGTTTAAATTTTAAATAAACATGTGGGAAGTAACCATAATGTTAGTAATTTAAGGTTGATAATGTGCTTAATACTAAGTACAAACTCAGGGTTAATGAAAAAAGCTTCCAGACATCGTGATTGCCTCGGGATTCTGCACTTAAATGCACAAGGTTTATCAAGGATATATATTAAATACTTCGAATTATAAGATACGTGAAGATCTGTCAAAACATACTTCATCCCGGGAGGTGATAATTGTGGGAGAAGTGCATAGACCACCAATTGGTTCTTCTTTGTTGTTTTTTCAAGTGTTTAATGAAGATATTTTGTCTATGCATCAGCAACCTTGTGAAATAATATTAATGGGTGATTTTATTGTAAACTTCCTGAAGAATAATAACTCAGTACCGGGTGATTTTCTTTAAGCGATGCTGACTCATTGCCTCTTACCCACGATCATGATTCCAACTAGAGTTACAAAAAAGTCAGGTACTTTATTAAATAATTTAGTTTCTTCTCTAGTTGAACATGAAAGTACTGTTTTGATTAATGATATTTCAGACAATTTTCCCATAATTTGTGATTTGTTGATCCCAAATAAGCAAACCAAGCCTCTGATTCTTTAATCTGTCTGAAAAAAAATCTTGCTCAGCTTAATGCTAAACTTCTTCAGCAGACTTAGGATTTTATTGGTGAAAGAAAAGAACTAGATATAAATTTTAATAAATTTGATGATATTGTTATACAAGCTTTTATTGATTATTTGTTCTAAAACTCCAAATAAAGTGACACCAAAAAAAATACCGACCGCTAAACCCATGGATGACAAATGGTCTTCTAAAATACTCACAGCGGAAAGATTACTTATAGAACAAATATAATAATTGTCCTTCACTAGCTAACCTGCAAAAATTTAAAAGAACATAAAACGTTTATAAGTCACTGATTAGAAAGTCAAAACCACGTGTTATGTTCCGAAGTTTAGCGAAACCAGAAAAGATATGAGGGAGACTAGGGAAATTATTAATTCGGTGATTAGACCGACCAGCTTCCCGTATTCCCAATCTTCCTAATTTACGTATTTGATCCGGATTTTGACCATTCTATGTTTCAGGAGTGGCCCTTGGATACTCTTTTACATGGCTCGCAAACCTTGGAACTGCACTACACTTCAGTTTTTTAATGTTTGTGTCAGTCATAAACAAAAGTACATGGGTTCGTTTTGAGGCCCATTCAACAGCTAGTTCCAGATTGGTCACGCAGTTCCATATTGTCCTGGGCATCTGTAATACAGGAATCAATATTTGGAAAACTTTGTTTTTTTTTTCAATTGATGTCTTAAGCGGGGAAAAATATTGGTTCATCATGACCCAAATACTGCCATCAATTATTTGCGATTCGTTTGCTCCACGGGTATATAGCCTTTAATTTATATTTCTGTTTTTTTTTGCTTTTTTTTTAAATTTGGAATACATGGTATAATCAAGAGTTGAAAGCTGAATTTGTAAAAAAAAAAATACAAATTCAATTCCTATAGATACTTATTAGTTTTACCAACTATATGCTTGGAATCAAATTTTTATTTTAAGCTTAATTTTAATATGTAATGAACGTATTAATATGTATTAATAAACAAAAAAATGTAATGAAGGTATTAATATGAAGGTAATTTTAATATGTAATAAAGCCAATGGATATTTAAAATAAAAATTGGCCTTTTCTACCCTTAATTGCTGGCACATATCTGAATTGGTCGGAACGAATTCAATGTTTGTAAAAGGAGAGAAAATATTAGCTGAAAAATCATTAATGTTAAGCTACGGCGATACCATATGATTGTGCATATTGGATTTGTTTTTGCATCTATTGTCTCAATTGCATGACTTTGCGTGGCAGTGTTCAGCAGCACTTGCAAAATAACACTACAAAATTGGGGATACAGGATCGGGAGGATGAAGAACATAGACCTGTCCATTTATTGTATCCTCAGTTTGAGGTGCTTTCTGGAGCCTACAGTAAGTAGAGTAATGAGTATAATATTTGCGGCGGTTGCAGTCTTCACATGTGCTAATTGCGCTAATTATTATAAAAGATCTACACTGCCCAGCCATTACAAAGACCAGCAAGATTAAAATACCAACAGTGAACAAACAAACTGGACTACAGAATGTAAAAAGAAAATAAGAGAACTATATGAAAATGAGAAAATGAATTTAATTCACAACCGATAACGCACTTAATTTTTTTTTATTCTTTGAACGATTCCAAGGGTAACGTTCAAATTTATTCTTAAAATTTGTCATTGTGGATTTTTATTTGGTAGATGATAGATATGATTAAAACCTGTAATGTACACTATTTCTTTGTTTTGCGTGTTTAGAGAATACAGACTATTTAGTAGTTCTCAATTGAAAGTCAGCAGTCAACATTAAAATTCAAAACAAATAGAAACTATTACGTAGAGGAGGGAGACCGCCTCCTCCTTAGAAACTTGCTTTTGACTCCAAAGTTTGTTTTTTGTTCCAATAATTTGGAATATCTCCTTAAACACGAGGTTCATTTAATTTAAAATAATAAAATTTTGTGAAAATAAGAGGTGCAATAAGGAGTGGGCTACCTTCATCATATCATATGTTTACGTTTTTTTTGTTTCAGATTCTCTTCTGCTTGTTCCCCATTTCTTTAAAAGAACTGGCCTGGTTTTTACGGAATGGGCTTTGCATTGTGGTTCGGAAAATTATCGTCATACCACTGTCAAAACTATGGGTTTCTCTTCCCAGCTCTGCAAAGGAGTTATTGGAAGTAAGTGTTTTCAAAAATATTGGTTCATCATGACCCAAATACTGGCATCAATTATTTGCGATTCGTTTGCTCCACGGGTATATAACCTTTAATTTATATTTCTGTTTTTTTTTTTTGTTTTTTTTTTATATTTTGAATACATGGTATAATCAAGAGTTGAAAGCTGAATTTGTCAAAAAAATAAAAAATTCAATTCCTATAGATACTTATTAGTTTTACCAACTATATGCTTGGAATCCAATTAGTATTTTAAGCTTAATTTTAATATGTAATGAAGGTATTAATATGTATTATTAAACAAAAAAATGTAATGAAGGTATTAATATGAAGGTAATTTTAATATGTAATAAAGCCAATGGACATTTAAAAAAAAATTGGCCTTTTCTACCCTTAATTGCTGGCACATATCTGAATTGGTCGGAACCAATTCAATGTTTGTAAAAGGAGAGAAAATATTATCTGGAAAATCATTAATGTTAAGCTACGGCGATACCATATGATTGTGCATATTGGATTTGTTTTTGCATCTATTGTCTCAATTGCATGACTTTGCGGTGCAGCGTTCAACAGAACTTGCACAATAACACTACAAAATTAGGGATACAGGATCGGGAGGATGATGAACATAGTCCTGTCCATTTATTGTATCCTCAATTTGAGGTGCTCTCTGGAGCCTACAGTAAGTAGAGCAATGAGTATGATATTTGCGGCAGTCGCAGTCTTCACATGTGCTAATTGCGCTAATTATTATCAAAGATCTACACTGCCCAGCCATTACAAAGACCAACGAGAATAAAATACCAACAGTGAACAAACAAACCGGACTGCAGAATGTAGAAAGAAAATATGAGATAAAAACAATAAAAAAGCGAAAATCCCAAACAAAGAATAGGGAAAAAGAAAACTTAGAATAGGGCCACCAAATGGCTCCGGTATAAAAAAAAATTTCCTACAATATATATTTACTTGTGCTAAGATCGAGAACCGCGACCGTGAGAATCCGTCAAACCCATCATGGATCAAACCGAATTAGAATTGAATTAGATGGAAACATAGCTGAACGAAGATTCAGTAGGATCCCTCTCATCCGTTGTGGTTAAACCTATATCAAAGAGAATAAGTTCACATAAGGACAAATCAGAAAAAAAATTGTGAATTGACGCATTGTTTTATTTTAGATACGACGAGTCATTTGTCGTCAGATTCCACAGATTCGTCTTTGGACCAAACTATTAAGGACGATTTTATGCAGATTTCATTCATGTGGAAACAAATAATAGAAGATGGGAAGAGGCCTAGAAACCACTCAGGTTTTATGCTATCTCCTTCGGGACATATTTTTAAAAGGTATATCTGTTAACCTTTTTGTCAAAACGAGAACCTCCTCCGATTTTTAGTGAAGATGTTGAGGCACAAGCTGTAACCTTGGTGAAGGACTGCCAGAAAGTCGAGTTTCCAGTAACAAAGGAGCAATTACGAAGCTCTTTGGGACAGGTAGCGAAAGAAAAGGATTTGTCTCCTAAACTTTTTAAAAGATGGGATACCAGGGGAAAGGTTCATGGGCAACTTTTTAAAACGAAACAATGACCTGACAGTGCGTATTGCGAAACCGACACATGGGGACAGGGCGACCTGACAGAAGAGAACTCACAATTTTTTCACCACTCAAAAAGAACAACTTCTGACAGACGAAAAACTTACTGAGAATGACTTTACAAATCCTGCCATATGGTTTAACTGCAACGAGACTATGATTAGGTACGAATCACCTTTGCCTGTTTTAGGACAGAGATCTAAAAACTTTTTAAAGATTGTGTGAATGAAAAGGATGGGTTAACAGTGTTGGCCTGTGTTAATCCTAAAGGTGAGTACCCCCCCCCCCCCGCAGGTTGTGTACAAGGGTACTATGATAAACAAAAATTTCCCCGAAACAGTTCCACAAGATGTAAGGGAATTCCATAGCGAATCAGGAGGGATGACGAAGGATATATTCTTCGAATGTATGCAAAAATTGTTTTCCTCATGGCTAGCTGCAAAGGGTTATGAAAAGGTTGTTTTAACTATGGATGGCCAAACGAGTCATATTTCATTGAAGGTATCTGCATTTGCTAAGGAAAAAAACATTACGCTATTGTGCATATTAACGAATGCCACTCACCTTTTACAGCCCTTAAACGTAGGTATATTTAAGAACCTTAAAAACAATTGGAAGAAGTACGCAGACGTCTGGACAAAAGGAAACGTGGATGAAAAAGGCAATAGGATAGAAATTATCAATAGTGGTCCTCCGAAAGTGGTCAAGATGTCTTTTTGTCAGTATCTTTCATATATCATTAGACAAACCATGACCCCAGAGATATGTAAAAATGAGTTTAGGAAAAGTAGAATTTTCCAATGGAATTCCCTTCGCGTAGATTTTAGTAAGTTAGCTGACCTAAAGTCAAATCAGGATGTACTTAGGCCAAAAAAGAGTGTAATTTTACCAGAATGTGCTGGAATAGACCTACAAAACACAACAAACAACGGCGAGGGTTTAATAAATAGCTCTATAATTATAGGCCAACCACTTCAACAAACCAAAATCAAAATAATCAAAGATCATTTAGAGAGAAGCATTAGGCAATGTACATTACGGGACTTTCTCTCTAATGACCGACCAATTTGGACAGGTGCCACAGAAATGACAGGTCTATATGAATATTGGAGGTCTGTGGAAAATGACTATCAGTCAGAAGTAGGAGCAACCTCAATGAACCTCTGGGAATCGGAAAGGAATCGGAAACTTGACTCGCAAGGGAATCGGAAAGATAAGGCCATTCGCAGGTTAATAAACCCTCAGGTAAAGGCTTTCTTAAACCCATCAAGTTGAACTATTAAGTTCACATAAATTTTCCAGTTTATTCTTTTATCTGTGTTGCTGGTGTATTTTTTATTATCATAGCTATTTAATATCAAGTACCTGCTACCTGCAGCTCCTTCCAATAATTTTGAAACAAAAATGATATAGATTTCAGCAATTTAATTTTGACCATTCTATGTTTCAGGAGTGACAGCGTTAAGTTGGCCATGGCCAGTTCAATTCTTAGAACAGTGTGTGGGGTATAAATGGATCCATGTATTTCATTTTGCCAGTTTGATGGTTATGACGCTCTTTAACTCAATTGCATGGATCCATTATGCCCCAAAACCAGTACTAGCTGATCTGAAAGTGCCTAAACTAGCAAAACCTGGACATACAGACAGACTGACCGACAGAATTTGCGATCGCTATATGTCACTTGGCTAATACCAAGTGCCATAAAAACAAAACCGAAAATAAACCGAATTTTTTGTGAAAAAGCCAACTTGTCGCTCTCTCGGGTATGCCTTTGAAACTCTAGATGAAAAAACTGTCTCTTCAGACTTGAACATAAAAACCTGCAGTCCAGTCCCCGAACAGGGTTGCAACACGGTGCTTTTAAGGGTTAATGAGCTTTCCATCAATAATCTGGCGGTAATACCGTTACAGCATATTATCACACAACCTTTTAAAGCATAATTTTACATTATGCTTTAAAAGGCTATGAAAAAATATTAAAAACACTTATGTTAATATTACACAAATATTTATGTAAATAAATGCTTACACTTAAAGCATTTATTTACATTTTAAATAAATGTTCTGACATGCAAATATCGATTTCTTATCTTCTTTCTAATATTGCTTAGCCATGGGAGCTGTTTTATAAGTTTAGCAATAATTTGAAAAATGACCTAAGATGTCACTAAATGTGATCATGCAAAGACTTACCGAAAAGCTCCATGACAAAGAAACAACAAAACGCAAAGGATTTATAAATTCTAAATGAACTTATTCTTTAGAATTGTCCTGTTAAATGTCTGTATTCTGTTCGCCTTGGTGAAGTAAAACCTAAGAAGTGTCGCCCCATTGAACTAATGTTTCGCAGAACTGTTGAAAGAGATGTTGCTTCTTCCTTCCTATCAAATAATCTGTCGAACATAAAGGATACATTTACAGGCTTCGGATTTTCTCGTGATCACACAAATACCGAACTAAAGCATAAGAAAAGTACGATGTTCAGAAGCAAAAACTTCAAGAAAAAGAATCAGCAGGTGGATTAGGTTGGAGGATTAAAAAAGGCAAACCGGAACTTTGGAGAGTGAATTATTTCCGTAGGGAAACGATGGAGTGATTTATCTGCTCTTGATACAAACGCAGATTGTTTACCTTCAAAAATCGATGAGTTTCAAGCCCTAATATCAGCATTGAAACCTCATGTCACCATTATTACGGAATCACTAACCAAGAACTGTAAACAGCTAGATGTTTTTTTCTAGTAAGTATGTGACTATAATCTCATTGAAAACAATAGTTATAAGCGTGGAATTTTATTTATGATCATACCTTGCTAAAGTATACGGAAGTTTATGGCCCAATCTCATCAAGTATAAGTGAATGTTTTGTTATTGATGTGAAGTTACCTGGGTCCAAAAGTGCTTTCACAGTTGTAGCCACTGATCGTAGTCACAGTGTTAGTGTATTGTCTATATTTAATAGTTAAAAAAATATTCCAGTTATTTGTCCTCTGTTTCTTCACTTAGTTCTAAGTTTCTAGTAGTTGGTGATATTCACCTATCCTCAATTGACTGGACCTAAAATACAACGCAACCTTCTGATAAGCCTTTTGAAAAATCAATTCGTACAAACTTTTAAAGAGTATTATTTGCATCAGTACATTAAAATTCAAAACAAATAGAAACTATTACGTAGAGGAGGGAGACCGCCTTCTCCTTAGAAACTTGCTTTTGACTCCAAAGTTTGTTTTTTGTTCCAATAATTTGGAATAACTCCTTAAACACGAGGTTCATTTAATTTAAAATAATAAAATTTTGTGAAAAAAAGAGGTGCAATAAGGAGTGGGCTACCTTCATCATATCATACGTTTTTCTTTTTTTTTTGTTTCAGCTTCTCTTCTGGTTGTTCCCCATTTCTTTAAAATAGCTGGCCTGTTTTTTACGGAATGGGCTTTGCATTGTGGTTCGGAAAATTATCGTCATACCACTGTCAAAACTATGGGTTTCTCTTCCCAGCTCTGCAAAGGAGTTGTTGGAAGTAAGTGTTTTCAATCTAATAAGATATTGTTTCTTCCTTCATCTAACAGTTAATCTGAGCCACTTATTTACGAAAATAATATGACCACGCATTGGGCCACACTTTGGATAGTTGGACGGAGAACACAAGGTGGATGGAGTGGCACTGAAACAAAATACTTACATGAAAAGTTTCTGAGCTATTTGTTACATCTCCATTCTTACAAATTACGATTCGGACTGCGTATACGCTATTCTTTGAATTTGACGAAAATATGTAAAACCTCAATAATAATTTGCTGAAATGGATTTTAAAGAAAAAAATTAATTTTTTTCCCTGGCTTTGATTGTTGCTAATTTTCAATTAAAATATAATTTCTTATTTGAAATAGAATTTATTAGCTGTTTTAAGAATATTATTGGCTTAAGAATATGGTATATTAGCTTTAAAATATTATATAAACAATAATTCTTTAACCATCTTGTCTGCTAAAAGTAACAATAATTGACTGCTTGTCAGCTAAAAGTAACAATAACAAAAAGTAACAATAATAATTTAGTACAAGTGTAATTTTAGTATAAATTAGTCAGAAAATCATGGAATTTCAGTTTCAGAGTCTTTGAGAAAAGCTTCTTATGTTAGTCCTGGTGCTGAGAAGAAGTGCAGAGGATTTAGTTTATTTCATCGATCTCTGCAAAACTTTTGTCACAAAAACATCTGACGTAATTCTCGAAATTCCAGGGTATGCTTTGCAAAAAGTGACCACGCATAACTATGAGCAAAGATGGTCTTGCAATTTATAAATTAGATACTTTGAATTATAAGATACGTGAAGATCTGTCAAAACATGCTGAAAATATTTTTGAGTCTTTGTTCATTGAGGTATATACTTCATCCCGGGAGGTGATAATTGTGGGAGAAGTGCATATACCACCAAGTGGTTCTTCTTTGTTGTTTTTGCAAATGTTTAATGAAATTATTTGTCTATGCATCAGCAACCTTGTGAAATAATATTAATGGGTGATTTTACTATAAACTTCCTGAAGAATAATAACTCAGTACCGGCGATTTTCTTTAAGTGATGCTGACTCATAGTCTCTTACACACGATCATGATTCCAACTAGAGTTACTAAAAAGTCAGGTACTTTATTAAATAATATAGTTTCTTCTCTAGTTGAACATGAAAGTACTGTTTTGATTAATGATATTTCAGACAATTTTCCAATAATTTGTGATTTTTTGATCCCAAATAAGCAAACCAAGCCTCTGATTCTTTAATCTGTCTGAAAAAAAATCTTGCTCAGCTTAATGCTAAACTTCTTCAGCAGACTTAGGATTTTATTGGTGAAAGAAAAGAACTAGATATAAATTTTAATAATTTTATGATATTGTTAAACAACCTTTCATTGATTATTTGTTCTAAAACTCTAAATAAATGCCACCAAAAAAATACCGACCGCTTAACCCATGGCTGACAAATGGTCATCTAAAATACTCCCAGCGGAAAAATTACTTATAGAACAAAAATAATAGTTGTCCTTCACTAGCTAACCTGCAAAAATTTAAAAGAACATAAAACGTTTATAAGTCACTGATTAGAAAGTCAAAACCACGTGTTATGTTTAGAAGTTTAGCGAAACCAGAAAAGATATGAGGGAGACTAGGGAAATTATTAATTCGGTGATTAGACCAGCTTCCCGTATTCTCCCAATCTTCCTAATTTACGTATTTGATCCGGATTTTGACCATTCTATATTTCAGGAGTGGCCCGTGGATATTCTTTTACATGGCTCGCAAACCTTGGAACTGCACTACACTTCAGTTTTTTAATGTTTGTGTCAGTCATAAACACAATTACATGGGTTCGTTTTGAGGCCCATTCAACAGCTAGTTCCAGATTGGTCACGCAGTTCCAGATTGTCAAGGGCATCTGTAATACAGGAATCAATATTTGGAAAACACTGTTTTTTTCAATTGATGTCTTAAGCGGGGAAAAATATTGGTTCATCATGACCCAAATACTGGCATCAATTATTTGCGATTCGTTTGCTCCACGGGTATATAACCTTTAATTTATATTTCTGTTTTTTTTTTCATATTTGGAATACATGGTATATTGAAGATTTGAAAGCTGAATTTGTCAAAAAAAAATAAATTTAATTCCTATAGATACTTATTAGTTTTACCAACTATATGCTTGGAATCCAATTTGTATTTTAAGCTTAATTTTAATATGTAATGAAGGTATTAATATGTATTAATAAAGAAAAAATGTAATGAAGGTATTAATATGAAGGTAATTTTAATATGTAATAAAGCCGATGGATATAAAAAAAAATTGGCCTTTTCTACCCTTACTTGCTGGCACATATCTGAATTGGTCGGAACCAATTCAATGTTTGTAAAAGGAGAGAAAATATTATCTGGAATATCATTAATGTTAAGCTTCGGCGATACCATATGATTGTGCATATTGGATTTATTTTTGCATCTATTGTCTCAATTGCATGACTTTGCATGGCAGCGTTTAACAGAACTTGCACAATAAAACTACAAAATTGGGGATACAGGATCGGGAGTATGATGAACAGTCCTGTCCATTTATTGTATCCTCAATTTGAGGTGCTTTCTGGAGCCTACAGTAAGTAGAGTAATGAGTATGATATTTGCGGCGGTCGCAGTCTTCACATGTGATAATTGCGCTAATTATTATCAAAGATCTACACTGCCCAGCCATTACAAAGATCAACAAGAATAAAATACCAACAGTGAACAAACAAACCGGACTGCAGAAAGTAGAAAGAAAATATGAGAACTAAAACGACGCGGATATTTTGCCTGTATGAAATCGATGCGTCTTCCATGCTGACAAAAAAGATAAAAACAATAAAAAAGCAAAAATCCCAAACAAAGAATAGGGAAAAAAGAAAACTTAGAATAGGGCCACCAAATGGCTCCGGTATACAAAAAAATTTTCTACAATATATATTTACTTGTGCTAAGATCGAGAACCGCGACCGTGTGAATCCGTCAAACCCATCATGGATCAAACCGCAGCACATTATTGGAATGCAAAATGACGAGAGGGCAATGGAAAAATTGGCAAGGATGGCAATTATCATAACCAATGCTGTAATGGTATATGTAATGACCGAATGAGTCATTGCAATGTTTCCTGGGCAAAGAGGGCTACAAACCACTAAGGTTTTATGCTATCTCCTTTGGGACATATTTTTAAAAGGTATATCTGTTAAGGTTTTGTCAAAACGAGAACCTCCTCCGATTTTTCGTGAAGATGTTGAAGCACAAGCTGTAACCTTGGTGAAGGACTGCCAGAAAGTCGAGTTTTCAGTAACAAAGGAGCAATTACGAAGCTCTTTTGTTACGAAAACCTTTTAATTCCTTCCGTTTTGTGATAGAGATATCAAGTTTTAATAGAACTTAAATCATTGGGTGACCATGATTTTTTTCCCCTATTAAACAAAGCAGATATTTTTTTTAAGCTCAAGAAAGGGCAATCCCAAAAAAATGTTTTAGCATACCTACAAGGAAAACATTAAAAATCTGCACAAAGGAAATATCATTTGAGCAATGAAGCAGCCATGGAAGTTCCCTGTAGTATTATCGGCTTTGATTTAAATCATTATCGACACAGGGAACGTAACATTTTATAGTCTTTTCAGTCAAACCACATATTCGCAATAGCTCTTGAACGTTTCTTGTTCCATGGGAGAACAAGAAACAAGGAATGCTAATGGATCCTTTAGACAATCAAGCTCGCAAAATAATTTTAAGTTTTCGTACCCTATTAAATATAGCCTACAGAAATACCACAATCTAAAAAGCTTATATAGAAAAATTTGCCACCTAGAGTCAGTCAAATACAGATTTTCTAGATGGTATTCAATCTTATGCATAGATAAACCATGACGGAAGCTTACACTGAAAAGCTTAACAGCATAAGCCAAATATACCTAAAGTTTATAAATGGCATTAACCATGACCTACAGATATACCGCCACCATGGAAACTTATAAGAATCAGCAAACCATCTAAAATCAAACATACCTAGATTTTCTAGATTACATTTCGTACTCAGGAGAAGTTTCTCGTGACAAACTGCGACGATCAAGATTGGTGTCAGAAATAGTGAGCAAGGTTGCAAATAGGTGGTTGAAAGAGCTCTGCATCTCGGGCCAGAATTGTTTTGGAAAACAATAGTTTCCTTACTTCCCGTATGTCAAAGCTTTGTTCTAGATTCAGTTTACAGTGACGTATTGCCAATGCCTTAACATATACACCAATAATCGTAAAAAGTAGAGGGAAGGCCAATTTAAACGTGTATTCCGAGTTCAAAACCATTGGACAGGAGACGCATTCGATTGGATATAAAGCAAATAAAAAAAAAGTGATACGAGAGTGCTTCGTTGGTGTTTGTAACATTGACTATTTATGTGGTTACTACATAATTAGTTGCGTTGTGACCAATTATGTGTTTGTACAAAATTGGAGCAGTGTTCGTGTATATGCTTTCACTTCGGAGAAAAATTTCACGCAAAAATGTATTATGCTTGGGCTAGAATAGTAATTTAATTGATTTAATAACATGGACTTTAGAATAATCTTACTATTATTTACTTTTTTATTCTATATGCAATCCTTTAGAATAGTGCTTATCATTTCAATCTGATTTCTTTTTTCGATTAGCTAAATAAGAGCTGTAATTCCTAATAATTTCCAAAAATAATTTCGAATATTAAATAAAAAATTATCTAGCGTTTAGTTGCCAAATGCTAGATGGCGCTGAGTTTTTTTTTTTGTCGACATCACCAGTTTTTTTTTTTTTTTTTTTTTTGTCGACTTATCACCAGTTCCCAATCTGTTAAGTTACTCATATTATTTAGATTTTGAACATGAGTCATCAGTGGAACATGAATCATACTTTTCCACTCCTTTAGGGAGAAGGCCTGGCAAACGGCAGTAAGATCTAATGCATATAATTTAATAACACATAACCTATAATAAAGTAACATGTAACGTATTTAACTAATGACGCAGTAGACGCAGTTGAATACTTAAAGTGCTTCGCTTACCTGTCTTGCCCAATTGGACGCCTCATCCCACCTAGACTGGATGATGGTTATCCCCTTTCGTATAACACTAACTGCATATGGATGACACTTTAAAAGAATATCATTGGCCAACACAAACGTGTCATTCTTTTCATGCTCCTTTTCATTTAGTTCTTCCAAGAAACGTTTATGGTCACCAGGTTCTATCAAAATTATACTTATTATACTATATGCTTATGCACTTATTATATAATATATCAAAATAACACTAAATTATAGTTATATATTAAATTTAAAAAAATTATATGGCTAATCTAACCCTCTTTTGTCCAACGCCAAGGGGAACGGGTTGAAACTTTTAGTGAGGATTATTTTAGGAGGAGGGCACTATTTGCTTGGGGTGGAGGATGTATGTATATTTGTTGAAGAAGAAACATATTTATCGTATCATGTTAATATCAGCTTAATTAACATTTGTCAACAGCAATGTATAACTTTGATTGTAAATAGTAATAAAACATAATCGAGAAAAATTAGGACTTACTGTAGCAATACCATTTATCTTCAATATATATAAAAATAAGTTGTCTGTGTGTTTGTGTGTCGATTTTATGCTATCTCCTTCGGAACATATTTTTAAAAGCTATATCTGTTAACGTTTTGTCAAAACGAGAACCTCCTCCGATTTTTAGTGAAGATGTTGAGGCACAAACTGTAGCCTTGGTGAAGGACTGCCAGAAAGTCGAGTTTCCAGTAACAAAGGAGCAATTACGAAGCTCTTTAGGACAGGTAGCGAAAGAAAAGGATTTGTCTCATAAACTTTTTAAAAATGGGATACCAGGGGAAAGGTTCATGGGCAACTTTTTAAAACGAAACAATGACCTGACAGTGCGTATTGCGGAACCGACACATGGGGGCTGGGTGACCTTGACAGAAGAGAATTCACAATTTTTTCACTACTCAAAAAGAACAACTTCTGACAGACGAAAAACTTACTGAGAATGACTTTACAAATCCTGCCATATGGTTTAACTGCAAAGAGACTATGATTAGGTACAATCCACCTTTGCCTGTTTTAGCACAGAGATCTAAAAACTTTTTAAAAATTGTGTGAATGAAAAGGATGGGGTAACCGTGTTGGCCTTTGTTAATCCTAAAGGTGAGTATCCCCCCGCAGGTTGTGTACAAGAGTACTATCATAAACAAAAATTTCCTCGAAACAGTTCCACAAGATGTAAAGGAATTGCATAGCGAATCAGGAGGGATGACGAAGGATGTATTTTTCGAATGTATGCAAGAATTGTTTTCCTCATGGCTAGCTGGAAAGGGTTATGAAAAGGTTGTTTTAACTATGGATGGCCAAACGAGTCATATATCATTGAAGGTATCTGAATTTGCTAAGGAAAAAAAACATTACGCTATTGTGCATATTAACGAATGCCACTCACCTTTTGCAGCCCTTAGACGTAAGTATATTTAAGAGCCTTAAAAACAATTGGAAGAAGCACGCAGACCTCTGGACAAAAGGAAACGTGGATGAAAAGGGCAATAGGATAGAAATTATCAATAGTGGTCCTCCGAAAGTGGTCAAGATGTCTTTTTGTCAGCATCTTTCATATATCATTAGACAAACCAAGACCCCAGAGATATTTAAAAATGCGTTTAGGAAAAGTGGAATTTTCCAATGGAATTCCCTTCACGTAGATTTTAGTAAATTAGCTGACCTAAGGTCTAATCAGGATGTACTTAGGCCAACAAAGAGTGTAATTTTACCAGAATGTGCTGGAATAGACCTACAAAACACAACAAACAACAGCCAGGTTTTAATAAATAGCTCTAAAATTATAGGCCAACCACTTCTAAAAACTAAAATCAAAATAATCAAAGATCATTTAGAGACAAGCATTAAGCAATGTACATTACGGGACTTTCTCTCCAATGACGGACAAATTCGGACAGGTGCCACAGAAATGACTGGTCTATATGAATATTGGAGATCTGTGGAAAATGACTATCAGTCAGAAATAGGAGCAACCTCAATGAACCTCTGGGAATCGGAAAGGAATCGGAAACTTGACTCGCAAGGGAATCGGAAAGATAAGGCCATTCACAGGTTAATAAACCCTCAGGTAAAGGCTTTCTTAAACCTATCAAGTTGAACTATTAAGTTCACATACATTTTCCAGTTTATTCTTTTATCTGTGTTGCTGGTGTATTTTTTATTATCATGTCTCTTTTAATGTGCTAAAAGAGGAAGAAACATCGTACAATATGATCCAGATAGTGTGCGCTATTGTATTTGAGACTCTTCTGCCACGGGGTTTTCTTCAGCTGCGTAGACTCGCAAGAGAATCGGAAAGATATGGCCATTCGCAGGTTAATAAACCCTCAGGTAAAGGCTTTCTTAAACCCATCAAGTTAAACTATTAAGTTCACATACATTTTACCAGTTTATTCTTTTATCTGAGTTGCTGGTGTTATTTTTTGTTATCATTGTTATTTAATATCAAGTACCTGCTACCTGCAGCTCGTTCCAATAATTTTGAAAACAAAAATGATATAGATTTCAGCAATTTAATTTTGACCATTCTATGTTTCAGGAGTGACAGCGTTAAGTTGGCCATGGCTATTTCAATTCTTAGAAGAGCATGTGGGGTATAAATGGATCCATGTATTTCATTTTGTCAGTTTGATGGTTGTGACGCTCTCCAACTCATTTACATGGATCCATTATGCCCCAAAAGCAGAAGCCACCCTCCTTAATATAACGGCCAACACTATATTACAAAGATTGTGTAATACGGCACTCCTAATCTGGAAGGTGGTTTTCTTCTCTTTTAATGTACTAAAAGAGGAAGAAACATCGTACATTGTGATCCAGATAGTGTGCGCCATTGTATTTCAGACTTTTCTGCCACGGGAATATAGCCTTTGATTTATATTTCTTTTTTTTTATTTGGCATACATGATATAATGTATCATTCGTTGGAGCAGGAAGGCATGTAGAAATATTAAAATTATCCCTAATAATCTTTTTTTGTCACTAGTCACTAGCTGCCAGAAGTTAGATCCCAATGAATTGCCAGTGCCAATGAATCTCGTTTTATTTATATATTTTTAAGTATGATCTCATTTCTATGCACATATGTCAGTGTGTCACTGGTATAAGAACCTGGCATGATCAAGTTTAATGAGCGATTCGTGTTTGTTAGTGAAAACAGTACTTTAATTGTAAATGTCCATCGAATAAAAGGTACCGATGGCGACGTCTCTGTGAGATGTAGGTTGCTGCAACAGACCGCCAAGGAAGGGGCTGATTTTTTGGGTGGCAAAAAAATCATCATTTTTAAACACCAAGTAGGCGAAATTAGACTTCGAATTCCGATTATCATGACAGAGCGTAACTTCAACCGTTTCTTCTTCTTATTCTTCCAATGAAAGTGTCAAAAAAATTTTATTTTTCGTATAATGAAAGTGTCAAATTTTAATTTTAATATGTAATGAAGGTATAAAAGCTGTTTAAGTTTAAAGCTATTATTTAATATCAAGTACCTGCTACCTGCAGCTCCTTCCAATAATTTTGAAAACAAAAATGATATAGATTTCAGGAATTTAATTTTGACTATTCTATTTTTCAGGAGTGACAGCGTTAAGTTGGCCATGGCCATTTCAATTCTTAGAAGAGCGTGTGGGGTATAAATGAATCCATGTATTTCATTTTGCCAGTTTGATGGTTGTGACGCTCTCCAACTCAATTGAATGGATCAATTATTCCCCAAAAGCAGAAGCCAACCTCCTTAATTTAACGGCCAACACTATATTACAAGGATTGTGTAATATGGCGCTCCTAATCTGGAAGGCGGTTTTCTTCTCTTTTAATGTCCTAAAAGAGGAAGAAACATCGTACATTGTGATCCAGATAGTGTGCGCCATTGCATTTGAGACTCTTCTGCCACGGGTATATAACCTTTGATTTATATTTCTTTTTTTATTTGGCATACATGATATAATGAAAGTGTCAAAAAATGTTATTTTTGGTATAATGAAAGTGTCAAATTTTAATTTTAATATGTAATGAAGGTATAAAAGCTATTTAAGTTTAAATCTATTATTTAATATCAAGTACCTGCTACCTGCTGCTCCTTCCAATAATTTTGAAAACAAAAATGATACAGATTTCAGCAATTTAATTTTGACTATTCTATGTTTCAGGAGTGACAGCGTTAAGTTGGCCATGGCCATTTCAATTCTTAGAAGAGCGTGTGGGGTATAAATGAATCCATGTATTTCATTTTGCCAGTTTGATGGTTGTGACGCTCTCCAACTCAATTGCATGGATCCAATATGCCCCAAAAGCAGAAGCCACCCTCCTTAATATAACGGCCAACACTATATTACAAGGATTGTGTAATACGGCGCTCCTAATCTGGAAGGCAGTTTTCTTCTCTTTTAATGTACTAAAAGAGGAAGAAACATCGTACATTGTGATCCAGATAGTGTGTGCCATTGTATTTGAGACTCTTCTGCCACGGATATATAACCTTTGATTTATATTTCTTTTTTTTTATTTGGCATACATGATATAATGAAAGTGTCAAAAAAAATTTATTTTTGGTATAATGAAAGTGTCAAATTTCAATCTTAATATGTAATGAAGGTATAAAAGCTATTAAGTTTTAATTTTGGATGTAAATTCACTCAATGCACTAAAGCCAATGAACATTAAAGAAAAAAAATGGCCTTTTCGAGCCTTTATTGCTGGCACATATTTGTCATGCGGCTCCACCACGCCTAGGGTGCGTGGCTCGTTCCACCTACCAACTATGCTGAAATCTCTTTTGCTTGGGTCAAGAGACAGCAGACAGCAGAGGTACTTTCAAGCAAGTTTAACCAGTCTATGAAACAAAGTCTGTTTCTTTACCATCACTCTAACAGACAGCCTTTTTTTTCTTTTCTTTTTTTTACTGCAAATGAGATCCTCACTCCTATACCTTTTTAGTCCCTGATAAATATCATCTGACGAATGTTCTTCATCACTTCTCGAAGTTGTAAGTCTGATTGACAAGTAGGTATGTATTGACAAGTATTTACAACAAATATGCTTTGACTTCATTTGACGCATTTCTGCTGATTTGTTAGCTGAACTAAATTGCACCTAGTCGTTTTGGCATAACCTGAAGCTGCTGATCCATAATGAAGACTTGCAACTTCTTTTATCTGAAGTGGTCTTTTCTGAATTTTCAAATAAACTAAATGACCTAAATTACTTCTCAACAGGATATTTATTTCCCAATTACCATTTCAATTACAATCTAGTACATGCTTAGTCATTCCCATTAGCGTACTGACTTTGCGCCCAAATAAACAGGTTATCCATCAACCTCTAATATTTGTCCTCCAAAATTGGCTTTAGTCCCACATTAAACCTCTCATTTACTCCTAAACTAAATTAAAAAAACATACTTATCTACTGAAAGTAAGTAGCAACATTAAGATTCAAAACAAACACAAAGTATTCCGTATGTCAAGGGGTTACCCCTCTCTTCCTTAATATCTTGCTCTCTGAGCTAAAGTTTGACTGTTCTTTCCATTTTTTTTTTTTTTTGTAACCACTCCTGAAATACAATGGCATTTTAAATAGAATAAGAAACTTTTTCTAAAAATACTAAAAACTTTCTCGTAAAGATTGAAAGGTGTTAAGGATGGGGGAAACCCCTTCATACACGAAATAATTTTGTTCGCTTTTGTCTCTTTTTACGTCTTAACCGCCTAAAAAAATTTCGTTTTTGTTTTCTGTCTTGAAAACCTTCATTTTTTCTGGATGCAACAAAAAAAAAATCCTTTTTAATTATGAGCCCGTTCAGACATAAGAATGTTTTAAGTTTTTCGTGACTATTTTCCTTTAGTCCAGTGCGCTATTCATGATAGACCTTTGCTACTAATGATAAAGGGAAATATATACAAAAGAGCCCACCGTTTAGATCAATTCTTAGAGCATGTTATCGTATATTAGAGCAGCTATTTATTTATTTTTTTGAATGGTGCCAGTTTCATTTTCCCACGTTATTTTAGATAATATTTCCTCTAAGTCGATTTTCTACTTTAAAATTAAGCTTTTATTAAAAAAAACCTTTAACCATAAAGTCAAAGATCGTAAAGTTTTTTTTTTCGCTGAAGTGATACACAGAATAAACAATTTTTTTTTAAATGAATTTAATTCACAACCGATAACGCACTTAATTTCTTTTTTATTCTTTGAACGATTCCAAGGGTAAAGTTCAAATTTATTCTTAAAATTTGTCATTGTGGATTTTTATTTGGTAGATGATAGATATGTTTAAAACCTGTAATGTACACTATTTCTTTTTTTTGCCTGTTTAGAGAATATAGACTATGCAGTAGTTCTCAATTGAAAGTCAGCAGTCAACATTAAAATTCAAAACAAATAGAAACTATTACGTAGAGGAGGGAGACCGCCCCACCTCTCAAATTCAAAATTTGAAAAATTGTCTTTTTTTCAACTTTTCTCAATTCATCATCAATGTAACAATGTATATGCGTTATTATATCACGTACACCGTACATAACATCACATATAACATATATATAAATATGCAAAATGTATTTTATATTCTTCTACGAGCGTTTCCAATCGATTAACTTAAATTGGGTGAAATCTTAGAGGAACTGTCTTTTTTTCATGACTTATTGACTAGCTTAAAATTTCTCACGTTTTTTTTTATATTTATCCATTGTGATACAGGAAAGAAATCAGAAGAATAATAAAAGAATAACGGTAAAAGCATGAAATAAAAAATCTGTTCATCCCTCCTCGATATGTTCCCAAGATGTAAATAGTATCTAGCCGAACTTGTCAAATATTTTGGCTGAATGATTTCTCATTCAGTTTCACACATTTATCAACAGGTATTCCCCTGGACTCTTCGGTAAGCATTTGAAAAAATTTATACGGGTTACGATCTCCGACTTCAAAGTAACCAACAGTCCCTCTAAATCGGATATTATCCATTACAAGCAATGATTTATCCCCCCCCCCCTCTCCTATTCTCTCTGAAGGCCAAAAGACGACAAAAACAATCCAAAATTTCAAGTCAATGCCCAAATTCCCACTTCAGTTATCTTTTCCACTTTCCCATCTAAAATTTCCCACTTTTGTTATTTTTTCCACTTACCCACTTACAATTTCCAACTTCCCACTCACAATTTTCCACTTTTGTCATCTTTTCATTGCAATACACCAAAACGCTAAAAATGAGAAAAAAACAAGGGAAAATCATTAAATAATAACATCTGTTCATACCTTGAATTCAGCTTGTTGCTGCCTGATCAGCTTTAAACAGCTTTAAACTTCACCTCTTCATTGGACGACTCTTCAATATTGATCAAAACCTTATCCAACAGTCCATAGAAACTTTCCAATTTCCCGAGAACTCTTTCCAATTCATCATTACGAGCTTTCGATCTCTCTTCCAGCTTGAGTATATGCTTTTCCATATTCGTAATCTGATCTGTACTTGATTGAATATCTCTCCCCTGTTTTGTCAGTTTCTCACTTGCGCTGCGAGTCTCCTCAAGATGGTCATGGTACTGCTGCAACCGAGCCAAATAGTCAGCCACCTGATCCAGCTGTGTTTGAACAACTGGCAACATCCGAGCCGGTGCTTCCATACTGTCAAATTCTTGCTCCAATGAAGATAGATCAACTGTGACAGATTTGAGCACCTCCTATAAAACAATTAATAAGTATCACATTTTTTCCGTAAACAAAAGGCTGTTTTCCTTGAAGACTCACAAAAGGGGTTCCCGGCGACAGATACTAGCGGTATCATTTCAGGTAGCCCAATGCCTTGTTGATAAAGCAAAAAAAAGCACTGTGCTGTTTACACCATTTTGGCCGCGTTGTGCAACACAGATATACAACCAGAACACAAACAAGGCTGTCTTCAGTGACAAAATTGGTTTTCGCAAACCGCAGCAAAGATTCTGAAGACCACTTAAACTTTCTAAAGCTGCTTTTGTTTTAAATCAGTGGAGACACGATGCTCAACTCTCTCTTTTCAGAATTCTTTTAAACTTTCCTTAAGGGCCCGAAACACGTAACTTTTCCAGGAACAGAATTCACCAGCTCAGGGGGAAAACGATAGTGGTACAAAAATAATGCCCTTTTCGCGAGATATTCAAATCTAAACATCATGGACATCAATAGTCAACTGTAGGTTATCATTAGTTGCATGATTGATCTCAACTTACTATTTAGTTCTTTTATCATTATTATTAAGTTCCTTTGTGATTGAAATTTTTATTCTTTTTAATTTTTTATTTCATTTAGAAAATTTCATTAAATTTTAAGGTTTTTCCTTATTAAATTATGAAGTTCTTTGATTATTAGCTGTTTAATCACTATTATTATTTAATTCTTTGATTTTTGTGCTGAAGAGAAGGATTTTTGCTGCTGAGGATTGAAGACTTTTTTTTTATAATGATTAAATTTGGCACTGTCTTTGTAAGCTGACAATAAATATTAGAAAATTTTTCAAGCTCAAATCGGCACCGTTCTTTGCAAATCAACAACGATTTGGTAAATCCAACACCTTAAAAAGCTACATGCGACCAGCCTTTTATTTATCTTGTATTGGCTTTGCATTTTTATTTCATCTTAGATGGAAAGTTCACATAAACATCAGGAATATTCGCTGTCACACCTACAGGAGGTGTCTGAGATAATTGTCAAAACCATTTGTTAGGTTTTTTATAACAGGGAGGATCAGCAGAACATCAGCGGAACAAAACGAGGTTTTTTTGATAATGTTGACAAATATTCCAGCATCTAGTTTACATGCACCGCGGTTAAAAAAAAGACAACAAATTGCAAACATCGAAAAAAGTAAATTAGACAAAAGATACAATACACTCAGCCATACATTTTTATTATTATTGCAGAAATTTCACAGGACTAATAGCTTTCGGTAGGTAACTCAGAAGTTTCATAAATGCTACGAGCTTGCATTTTTGCTTTTTTTTTTTTTTTTCTTTTAAATTTAAGCTAATAATTTTCGGTATATAACTTGAATTATCATAAAATATTATATACTTGTGTTTATTTGTTTTTGTGCATTTTACTGTTCTTGAAATTACAATACTTTCATTAGACTAATAGCTATAAAATGTTTTCACTTTTTTTTTCTTCTAATAAGACGCTTAACACACACAAGTTTTATTTTTTGTCATGTTAATATACTTTTCTAGTTTCAGTGTTCATAATTGTTGTGTAAGACTTTCTAATATTATTCGTGTGTATTATCGAAAGCATCCCCTTTATCGTTTCCGTCTGTAATGAAAAGCGGTACTTTTAAAACCTCACCACTACATATCACTCTCAAGAATGAGCTGGTGTGGCATTCTTTCAAGATATTTTAGTGAGGGATGAGACTCCTCCCCCCAGGGATGGCTTGAGGGTTGGCTCTGAGAAACAACAAACATAAAAAAAAACATGTGTAGATGATGATTTTTTATTTTAGAATAAATATTTTTACCTAAGGTTACGAGGGATATGTTGTCTCTTTGTCCATTTTTTAGGTTACAGTCTAGTTTATTCCTTCTTATGAAATAAACAATGCAACAGCAAAATATTTACTTAGACTCATAAATGAGGAAAAAAGGAAGAAAACCTAACGAACTTAACATTCGATAAAGGACTATGTCCATGCAATAGGAGGGAGGGGTGTAAAAAAACTGAAAGCGAATACAAAATTGGTAATCTTAGTATAAAATTCCTTTCTAAAGTAGCTGCGAAAATAGATTAATTTATCAACCTTTATGGGAGGAATCAATTTATCAACCCCTTGGTGGGAGGGCGGTAGGCAACATTCTCGTGTGACCCTGGAGTAGTAGGAACAAATAAAGACCTACTGCTGCTAATGTCCGTCAACGTGTAGCCACTGGCCGTTTTTGCCAGCGCCTTGATCCTTAGGCGGAGTATTCTTTGGGATACCCTGCCGAGACTGGACAGATTGAGGTCAGTAATTGCTACCCAAACGGTCAGTATTCCTCAACATCTGAAGGGCTGACTGTGGCATAAGAAAATATACCTTGAAGAACAATCCAAGGTGGGGAAAAGAGGTTATCTTATTAGAGCCAGTTCTGAGGATCAAGCACTACAGCCGCTGATCACTGGCTCTCCCCTTCAATCTTTCCTGCCCAAGCCGGTCTGAAGCTGGTGAGTGGGGTTCTCAACTTCAAGGAAACAATGGTGGATACCTTGGCACTACCAAGGAAGGCTTCTATACCAAGGAAAACAGATAGACGAGTCCTATTTCAAATTACCACGCTCGAAAAGGCCCTAATAGCCCCCTGTGTTTGGAAGTGGATGCAATGTGCCTTTGTAGCAAGAGCTTCCATAATTGTTTAAGCTCATCCAATGATAACAACAATTATAATAATAATTCCCTCTTCTGAACTAAAACAGTATGATGACAACATTCTTCCTTCACTAAGTTTAAAAATTTGTATTATTGGATTTTCCAAGTTTATTCCAGTTTAACTGCGTCCAAGCACAGTTCCACAAGGATACGTTATATATTTTAGGTATATAGAAAAACATCTTTTTTGGTATTTACATTGAAAAAAAATCCCTTCTCTCAATTTTGAAAAACATATACCCCTCCCCCAATAATTTAGTGAATTAACACCCCTGAGGGTAAGTAGAGTACTTACTACGACAAGAATAAAAACCTTCGTTTTCTATTAAGACTGAATATAGTCTCAGCCTGAGAACCTCAAATGACACCTCTACTTAGGAACGATATACTTTCAATTATTTTACTAAAATAGAAACTGACCAATAATTCAGCTGCAGCTTCAAATACCACTTGCAAAGCAGCACATCTTTCTTCAAGCTGCTGGCGCAGGTCTACATATCGTCCCCTAATAGCTTCAGCTTGGTCTGCAATATGACAGGCGTTTGATCCATGTTTATATGCACCATCTACAAGAGCTTGTGTTGTTCCATCTAGTGCGACAAGCCTCTGATCGAGAGCTTTAGTTTCCTCTAGAATCGCTTTCATGCACTCAAGCATTTTAGGATCTCGTCCAGTATCGCCAAACGCATCGTGAGGGGAAAGACGATCTTCACATCTCTAAAGGGAGTGATCCAAGTCGCGAAGCTGTTCATTAAAGTCGCCTGTAAAACGAAGCGTTACAATTGTAAATCATTGTAAAAAATTGTAACAAGAAATAGGAGAACGATGAAAAAAGCAGAAGAAAAAAAAGTAGCCAGCTGGAAAATTGTATCTCTTCAGAGATACAAGGCGATTTGCTTTCGTGGCATTTTGTTCTGAATCAAGACACATGTCCGCTAAGTAAAATATTTACACCAGAACAGCAGATTAATCAGCCAGCAGAGATATTTAAAAACGTTGGCTACTTTTTCGTACAAAAAAAAATAAAATGAAGAGAACAAAAATGACAAACCAAACAAGAATAATTTTCACGACAAGTGTAGCCAGTATGGTTTTAGAACCTATCTATGCAAGCTTTTTCTCCTAGTCACTTTACACTTCTCTTTATCCGAGTCACTTTCAAGAGATTTGGTTTTCAAGTTAGATACATTGACTTTTCGTGTGCTTTTACTTGACTTGACTCCTGCTCCATGGTAAATGGTGTAGAGTGTGCCGCAAGCTTAGTCCTTTAACCGTACCGATCTGCAACTATGAGCTGAGGGGGAGAGGCTTGTTAACGATAATGTATGTCATTTTGAGGAACTTATTTAAACTGCCCTTCCACCTCGTTCAAGATCTGCCCCTCGGACGCGACCAACCATGAAATATGGGGTAATTCGACTAGGAGCTGCCGGTGGAATACAGATATGCCAAAATCATCCGAGGGCTCACTCGGCAACCTCAGTTGAGAATGGTTCTTGATGAACAGGGGCAAGGGCAGTTGCTTTTGTTACTAATAAAATCAAATCTTCGGTTTTCCTCGATTCTGGTTTTTTCATCTGACAGCCTTCTTTCGTACTCAGGATAATAGATTCAAGGGACCGTGCATCGGCCAAATAGAGCAGAAGTGAACTTAAGGATGACTTAAAAATATGCAACGAAGACTGAGGAGCTAGCTTCAAGAGCCTCTCAAACTGGCCTGCAGATCAATGTGAGCAAATCCAAGGTAATATCAAATGGCGTTATCACTTTGCTACCAACAGGTCTTAAATTCGGGGAACTCGAAACAGAAGAAGTCAGTAAATTCAAGTATCTAGTGTAGGTAGTAAAATAACTCAAAACGGCAGTTGCGACAGGGAGATGATCCTTTGAATTACGCCTTCAAGTTCAGCATTCTCTTAATTAAATAGTATTTTGAGGTCTAGCAAGTATTCTCTGAAGTTGAAGCTGCGCTTATTCAACAGCAATAGAATCTCTGTATTGACACTAGTACACGAAAATTGAAGTCTTTCTAGATCTGTACATAAAAGATTACTAGGATTTTGGAACAATTGCCTGGGAAGAATGCTTGTGACCATTTGTGTTGATAGAGTAACTAGTGCTAAGATAATGTTTCTCACCGAGCAACCTCAGATAGCCGACTAAGTGCGACTTAGAAGGTGCCAATACCGGGATCAAGTGACTCGTATGAAGCAAGGGCGACTTCCCAATGAAGTTTGGTGCTGGACTCCTCTGGGCCTCCAACTGAGTGGTAATACAACAGACCACTATTGATCGTTCTCTAGAAGATGAGGTAAGAATTATAAAATCATCGCTTAATGAGCTGAGGTCTCTTGCTCAGGATCATCCGATGTGGAGGTCAACCACTCCTGCCCTATTTACGACTAGGAGTAGGGAGGACCTAAATCTATGTAAGAACCCTCTAAACTGCCAGCTACTTGTAAATCTATAAGTGGCACTAATACTGTAATAAAAGAGAAGCACTTGTTTTGACAATTTGTGTTTAAAAAAAACAAAAGAATCAACAGACTCAAAAAGAATCAAAACAATCAAAAGTATCAGATTTGTGTGCTGATTTCAATTATATAAGTTTCATTTAGTTTATTCTTATCCATCAAAAGTTATGAGCCTGAGAAAATTTGCCTTATTTTATTAAAAAAAAAGAGAAGTACCCCCTTACAGTCATATAATTTTAATGAAAATCACACCATCAGATTCGGCGTATTAGAGAACAGTACTACAGAGGTTTCAAGCTCCAATCGGCAAAATTATGGATTTTTTATTTTGCCAGAAGAAAGATCGTGGATTCCTGTTTTATTATATTTTTTCCAGGGGTCATTGGTCCTAGAATATCGTAAGAGGGCTCATTCGAGCGGAAACTAAAAGTTCCAGTGCATTTTTTAAGTGACCAGAAAAAATGGAGGGCAACTAGGCCTCCTCACACGCTCATTTTTTTCAAAGTTACTGTATCGAAATTTTGAGATAGCCATTTTGTTCGCATAGTTGATGTCTTTGAGGATGACTTAATCCCCCAGAGTCCCCAGAGGAAGGGCTGCAAGTTACGAACATTGCCGATTGCTCACATATAGTATTGGTTATTGGGAAGTATACAGTCGTTTTCAAGGGAGATTTTTTCTGGTGGGGGGGGGGTTACATGGGAAGATCTTTCCATAGAGGAATTTTTCATGGGGGAAGGGAGGTCTTACATGAAGGGGCACCAGATTTCCCATTATTATTTAAAAAACGATCAGAAATTAAATAAAAAGAAGTTTTTTTCTCAACTGAAAGTAAGGAGCAACATTAAAACTAAGAACGAACAGAAATTATTAGGGGAGATGTGGGGAAGATGGGACAAGGGTCAGATGGGACATGGTACCTTTATGAAAAAAAAATGTTCAAAAATCCCGCCTGAATGACGAACGACGTGCCATCTATCAGTAAGTATGCATGTGTTTTCCTGAAGAAATCGAGAAACATTTTCATCAGAGATTTTAGGTAAGAGTTTTTTTATGGGTGTTTGAGTAAGAAAAAGGACCTGGTTTTTACAAAAAATTTGTTGAACAGTTCATCGGAGGGTATTGAATGTTCTTTTGTCTGAAGTAGTTTTCTTTAGGCTACAAAATGTTGTTCAGTGGTTGAACTGAACTACCATCTAGGGGCAGAAGATGAATTTTGTGTGGAGAGCTACCTGTTTGGGTACTCTGGGACACGTGTTCCTGGGTACCCTGGGACACTTTTTGTCCATTGTGTCCCAGGGTACCCTCATTTCAACAACTGATAATGTAATGTCAAGGTCAAGCTGTGAGACGGAACTGCCTGATATACACCAGATAATCTTTTAAACTGTGTTAGCCATGGCAACAGTAAAAACGGTTCTTTGCTTTTCGTTCCTAAAAGTATCATTTTTTGCAGAATGCCGAGGAAGAGGAAGTCTGATCCCTCTCTTTATGCCTGGGACGAAGAAAACATGAAGGCTGCTGTAATGGCTCACTTAAAAGATGGAATACCAATCAGAACTGCAGCAACACTGCATGCTGTTCAGAAATCGACACTTTCTCGGTACTGTAAGGCATATTCCGCGTCGGCAGACGAAGAAAAAGTTGCATTTCGCTTCACACCACGCTATGATGTGAAAAAAGTATTCTCTTCTGAAAAGATTCACTCGAATCTTATATTCTACTTTCATCACGAATGAACTACGGACTTACGAAAAAACGGACAAAGAAATTAGCTTGGGAATTTGCCAAGGCGAACACCCTGAAATACCCTAAATCATGGGATGACAATGAAGCAGCAGGAGAAGACTGGTATAAAGGTTTCATGGAGAGACATACAAGAATTTCTTTGAGGAGACCGGAAAGCACCAGCCTTCATCGCAACCTTGGTTTCAACCGTGCTGCAGTTGACACATTCTATAAACATCTTGAAGAGCTACAGTCGAAGTTTCATTTTCCAGCTGACCGCATCTACAACATGGATGAGACGGGCTTATCGAATGTTCAACAGAAATGCCGGAGGGTACTTAGCCCTAAAAGTGTAAAGCAGCTAGGAGCAACTACATCACAGGAAAGAGGAAAACTAGTTACAATGGTTGGAACTATCAGTGCGATGGGAAGCTTAATTCCCCCTTACCTTATCTTTGGAAGGACCCGCTTTGTTGAAAGACTCTTAGATGGGGCACCACCAAGGACAAAAGCTGTCGCCAGTGGAAAGCCCGGAAATGCATGGATGACGACCGAGTTATTCCTTGGCTACTTTGAGCACTTTAAAAGGTACGTAAGGTGCCCTCCTGAGCAACCAGTCCTTCTTCTCATGGACAACCATGATAGTCACATGAGCTACAGCTTCATTTCTGCTGCGAAAGAGATGGGGTTGCAAATACTGACATTTCCTCCACACACGTCAAACAGGCTGCAGCCCCTTGATGTGACTGTCTATTCACCACTTAAAACATATTTCTACCAAGCTATTGAAAACTGGCTAAGAAACCATCCTGGAAGACCAGTCACGGAATACGAAATCTCTGAACTTCTTGGAGTTGCTTTCCCTAAAGCATTCAACTCAACCAACATAATGAGTGGTTTTTCTAAACCAGGAATCCATCCGTTTAATCCCAATGTCTGGGAAGAATCAGACTTTCTTCCATCCCTGACTCCCGTCAGCGATCCCTGCGATCCGACAGATGAAGTGCAGATCAATGTCGGCGCAGGGAGCAGCTCATCAACGCAAGCGGACAGTGGGCTGTCAGACAGGGAGTCAGTGGGCGCTGGTGGTTCAGTCTGTGTTCTGCTCGATCAAATACTTCCCCTTCCTAAACGTCAAATTGATATTCAGAAAAAAAAAGGAGGAAGGAAGCCTGGCCAGTCCAAGATTTTGACTGCAACCCCCGTTAAGGATGCCATTTTTGAAACAGAGAGGCAGAGACCCCTGAAGAGAAAAAAGAAGGAAGAAGCAAAGGAAAATAAAAAACAGAAGATAACGAAAAGAAAGCAAGATAAAAAAAGAGATCAAGCAAAGGTGGCTTTAGATTTTAGCGACAGTAGTGATGCTGCTTCTGTTGAGCTCTGTGCTGACACTGATGATTCCTTGCACCTGAGTGAAATGGAAGAGACTGTGAAAGAACCAACGGAGATAAAGCCTGGCGATTTTGTACTGGTTAGGTACGTCAGTAAGAAAAGTTCAAAGTATTATGAGTCTTGGAGATTGAACTGGAATGGTACAGTGTGAACTTCCTAAAACGGAAAGTCCCTACGTGGAAATTCGTATTTCCTCAGCCAAAGGACGAAGCCTTAGTCACGACAGATGAGATCGAGTTACGCCTACCAAGACCGAATCTTAGTGGAGGCACAGAACGGGCTGTGAAAGCCCCGACTTTTGATATTGACCTTTCGCAGTTCCCCGTTGAATGAATAATGTTACAAGTTTTTTTATTATGTTTTTATTTTCATTGAAGTTGACTATAGGTTTGTAATAAATAAAATTTGATCAAAAAGTGCAATGTGTCCCAGAGTACCCTTAACCGTGTCCCAGAGTACCTTGGGGTCAGGGTACTCTGGGACAGAAGAGGAGGGTTCGGAAAATCATTGGTACCAAAAAGATAGATTAAGAAAATAATCTACAAAAAATCTGGGAGAAAGCCCAAGCAATTCCACTTAAGTGAGTAGCAGAATCAGGCGATTTGGCCAAAGCGTTCTCCAGATATTGGACATACACTTGAAAATGTCCCAGGGTACCCACATCTCCCCTACGTATATGATGGGGTTCACCGTCTCTTCAATACCTCATTCTTTACGCTAAAGTTTTTACAGTACTTTCAAAAGAGCTATTTATTCTAATTAAACAGCCTTTGTGATTAAGGGGTCATTCTTAAATAATTGGAACAAAATTTGAACTTTAGCGTAAAGAGCGAGGTATTGACGAGGGGGTAAACCCCCCCCCCTTATACGTAATAATTTCTGTTCGTTTTAATGTTGGTCTTTACTTTCAGTTGAAAAAAAATTGTTTTTTTTTTTTATTTAATACCTTCAAGGGAATGCTATAAATTCGTTTGGTGCCACATGTTTTACTTACTTTTTTGCTGATTTTTTGCCCATTTTTTATCATTTGCCGGCAAGCCACCATCAAAAACTGCTGAACAGCAAATGGAGTTGTTTTCTATTATAAATTGACTGCTAGATTTTTTCTTAAATTTTTAAGGTACATCTGTTATCGTGAATGTCCAAAAATCGTATATGTTGGCTTTTACCGGTGAATGTCCAAAAATGGTAAATTTCGGCTTTCACCGGGGAATGTCAACTAACACCAAATACGTCAGTGAAAGGTCAAATATATCATCACATTCTTGTGCATTCGGACCTTCACCGATGTATGTCGACAATCACAGATATAATCTAGTGAGGGTCAAAAAGAGAAGAAAAAATCCCAATCCTTATCTCTAACTGAGAGATAAGACAGGAAACAAAAATCAAATCCTTATCTTGATCTGGATTCAGTCAACTTTGCCGATCTTATGCAAAGTCTGTGTCAGGTTTGATGCAAAGTCTGATGATGACAGCAACGTTTTGTTAAAACGTTTTATCAACGTTTTTCTAAAAAAAAAAATTTCCAATACCCTGACTTATCTGGAACGGATACTGCAATGAATTAGGCATCATAAAGAAAAGTTATTTGTAACATTATAACTAGGAGAAACGAATATACAATATTATGTTACAAACGAGGAATTGTTCAGTATACTTTAAGAAGCTCAAATCAGAATAGGCCATGGAGGAACAAGACGTATGCTTAACGAGTTGCAAAATAGATGCAAAAATATGACATATGAGGTTGTAATGTTGTAATTAAATTTATGCAAACAATGACAAATGAAACGAAGTGCACCTAAGACCAGCATTGTGAAACCAATGATCATTTCTAGTTTAAACTCAAGACGCCAAATTGATCTGATAGATTTGCAGTTAAACGGAAATGGCAAATTTATGTCCATAATGATATATCATTTAACTAAGTTTGTTCAACTACGACCTTTGAAAACAAAGAGGGCAAAAGCAGTAGCACGCCATGTTCTTTCAATATTTCCAATATTTGGTGCTCCAGCAATATTGCAATCAGATAAGGGTAGAGAATTCAGCAATCAAGACATATCCAGAATTTGCGCTACCTGAAATTTTTTATTGCTGTTATTTCTTTTTCTCAATAAAAATGTCCTGAGTGCTTTACATTCTTAATCATTCCTCCCAGAAAGATCGCGGAAAAGCGTATAGCGACTTAATTACGGAAAAGAAAATACAAAGCTCAGAAATGCTAAACATTCACAATTAGTCGATATTCAATATCCACTATGAAAGAACGTCAATAAGTCGACAATGAACGTCGATATGCACTGGTGGAAGTCAGGAATTTAACAAATATTTCAGAAATCAAACAGTTCGTGGAAAAGAACTGTAGTAAGGAGCGACAAAGGCTCAATAGTAACCAAAACTCTAAAAAATGGAATTTTGGTACCAATAACTACATCAAAAGAATCACATTTTAATGCTGATTTTAAATATATAAGTTTCATCAAGTTTAGTCTTACACATCAAAAGTTACGAGCCTGAGAAAATTTGCATCATTTTAGAAAATAGGGAGGAAACACCCCCTAAAAGTCATAGAATCTTAACGAAAATCACACCATCAGATTCAGCGTATCAAAGAACCCTACTGTAGAAGTTTCAAGCTACTATCTACAAAAATGCGGAATTTAATATTTTTTCCAGAAGGCAGATCATGGATCGCAGATTTGTTTTTTTGTTGTTTTTTTTTTTCCAGGGGTGATCGCATCGACCCAGTTGTCCTAAAATGTTGCGAGAGGGCTCATTCTAATGGAAATGAAAAGTTCTAGTGCCCTTTTTAAGTGACCAAAAAAATTGAGGGCAACTAGGCCCCCTTCCACGCTGATTATTTTCCCCAAGTTAACGGATCAAAATTCTGAGATAGCCATTTTATTGAGCGTAGTCGAAAAACCTTATAACTATGTTTTTGGGGAAGAGTTAATCCCCCAGAGTCCCCGTGGGAGGGGTTACAAGTTCAAAACTTTGACCAGTGCTTACATATAGTAATGGTTATTGGGAAGTGTACAGGCGTTTTCAGGAGGATTTTTGGTTGGAGGCAGGGGTTGAGAAGAGGGAGATATGCTGGGGGAACATTCCATCGAGGAATTTGTCATGGGGGAAGACAATTTCCATGAAGGGAGCGCAGGATTTACTAGCATTACTTAAAAAAAAACAATGAAAAAATAAATATGAAAACGTTTTTTTCAGCTAGAAGTAACCAGCAGCATTAAAAATTAAAACGAACATAAATTATTACCCATATGAGGGGCTCACCTCCTCCTAATACCTCACTCTTTACGCTAAATATCTTTAGTAATTTCAACTATTTATTCTGCGGCTTTTGTGATTCAGGGGTCATTCTTAATGAATTGGGACAAAATTTAAGCTTTAGTGTAAAGAGCGAGGTACTGACGAGGGGGCGAACCCCCTCGTATATGTAATAAAAACATGAGAATACAAAAGTTCTTTACGTAAACTAATTTATAAGTTAAGTATATCTTTTACTTATAAAAATATTCGTAAAAAATCAAAGGTTCTAGCTGCCTTTTTAATTAACCGAAAATTGGAGGGCAACAAGGCTTCTTCCCCCGCCCTTTTTTTTCTTAAAATCATTCGATCAAAATTATGAGAAAGCCATTTAGCCAAAAAAATTAAATATACAAATTTCGTTTTAATTATTCCTCAGCGGAGAGCTAAAATCAAAACATGCATTGATTCAAAAACGTTCAGAAATAAAAAAACAAGTTTTTTTCAATGAAAGTAAGGAGCGACATTAAAACGAACAGAAATTACTCCGTATATGAAAGAGGCTTTCCATCTCAACGCCCCGCTCTTTACGCTAAAGTTTTTTAATGTTTTAAAATGTAGAGTTGAGAGAAAGAGTCAAACTTTAGTGTAAAGAGCGGGGCGTTGAGAAGGAAGAGCCTCTTTCATATACGGAGTAATTTCTGTTCGTTTTAAGTTTTAATGTCGCTCCTTACTTTCATTTAAAAAACTTGTATTTTTTTTATTTAATACACCAAGCGACTATATTTTTGTTGACATTCACGAGTGAATCTCGACATTCACGGTTACATATATAGCGTAAGATACCTATTGACCAATCGAAAAAATCAGACTTTATTTTCACTAATACTTTAAATTCATATTTTGTATTCTTATAATATTTCCAATGGTAATGTTATATCATCCATAAGACAGTATTAGATATAAATAAAACAACAAATTTTTCAGAATTCAACATAAAAAAAAAAAAAATTCAAAATCATGCAGGGGTCTTCAGGATTGAAGACCCCTTGGGTCGGGTAAGTATTTGTTGTGTTTTTCGGGATTGTTTGAGGATAGGGTTTCAGGATAGGGATTACTGAGTGTAGTCTTCAGTGATTACTATCCTGAAGTCTAAGACATTAACGTGTTACGCAGCCTCTATGAGCCTTGGGGAAGAAATCTCGAGCCCAAAACAAAGCTAGGTATTGACGAAGGGATGCACCCCCTCGATGTCTCCACGGTCATATCTCCATAGTATGCTTTTAAATTTGTCTGTTGAAGACTCATACGTTCAGAATGGTTCTATAGTATTTATACTCTTTATCGTAGTTTTTTGTATCACTAGTCCCCCTCCTCTTGTCTTAAAATTTCTAATTTTGCCTACAGAAAAATTAAAGAACATTGACCCAAAAGTTACCCCAAATAAAAAATCTCAGGGAAAAATTACCTAACCAGTTAAATGGAACATTGAGTTGGAAGACCCTCCCCAGAGAAAAATGTAGCTCCTCCCCTATTTGGCCATCTTTCCTGAAGAAAAAATGCCCTCATCAAATTGGAAAACGAGTATTTTATTGCAATTTTATAACTTAGTGATAGAGTCTCATCCAAATAGTAGTCACCCTTAATTTGCGTTCCTTATTTTGCAAATCAAATAATAAAGTATGAGAGCATTTTCATAGCTTTGAATTGAGTAGCTTGAAGCTTTACCTTAATAACCGTTGTTAATTAATAATACAAATTAAAGGCATTTTCTCAAATAAGCCTAAACGTAATGCCACCAAAAAAACAAAAATTGAATTAGGGGAACAGGCCCCCAAAAATACGACAAGAGACAAATAGTGCTACTCTATTCTATACTAGTAGTACTGTCCTATTCTATACTCAAGATCTTAAAATTTGCCACATATTGGACAAAAATATGGATCGTTCTGGGCCCAAACCGTCTTTCGAGATCTTTACTCGAGCGACAAAATTCTCTGGTATTCAGCAGTACATATATTCAAAAAAATCTGCTTTGTCTTTTTGTTTTATTCATGGACTAAAAACCACCTGCGTTTGTGTTTTTTTTTTTTTTTTTTTTTGCATTTCTTGTGTTCCTTCATATATAACCAGTGTGAGCTTAGAACGCGTTCCCATATTTGAGATACAACCTATTGATAACCATTGTTAATAGCCTACAAGCTTCGAAAATAAACTGAAAAAAACAAACTTACCAACAGCGTCTACTTCAGCTTATAGAGGCCAAAGAGCTTTCAATCGATCTTCCAAGGCATTGACATGTTTGAGTGCTTCCTCAATATCCCCTTCACAATGGACAGGTCATCGCAATCATCTGCAAATTTTTTGTACAGCTTCCAAGCAGCTGATTCAAATTAGCCGAAAACTGCTTACTCATACATCTAGCAGCATTGAGTAGCTTATGACGATCCTCTAGTCGACCCATCAGATCTGTCCACTTCGAATTGATTCCGTTAACTCGATCATGAATTTTTCTAGCTTCAGAACTGTTTTGATTGGTAGATTCCATAAGTATATAAACTAGGTTATCAAGGTTTGGGATATTTCTCTCCTTTTCTTTAAATTCATCATAGAGAACTTGAACTTGTTGAAGCTGATTATGGACAGAAGGGGGTCTGAAGCAACCGGGCAAAGGACACCCATGGCAAAGGAAGCCAACTGTTGAAGTGATCGCACAGTTCTTGGAACTCTTTTGATTTTTCTAGGAGATCAGCGTGAATCTTCATCTTATCCATCAGATCCTTCCATCGACTACTAATGCCATCTATATTCTCTTTCAAGTCAGGCACAACAGAAGTTTCGGGCTTTCTTCAAACTAGTTCAGCAATTTGATTCTCTGGCGAGTTCAGCTGAGGTTGTTAAAGCATGTGTTTTCCTACAGATTCTAAAAAAAAAAAAAAATAACTCCTCATTTGTATTTATTTGCTTTATTTACTACATTATTTTACTATTATTTACATACTTAATAAAAAAAATAACCCAAATTTGCTTTATATCATGTACATTAAGATGGAGGGACAGACGTGGATCAACATCATTGTATATTAATTTAAAGAAAAAAATATTCTTAACAATGCAATTTCTTGTAATCAAGAGGGTGAAAAGAGAGGCAAGTAGACTAATATTGTTTATATTGTTATTGACAGTTGTTTATTTTTGAATACATTATTATTTTTAGTAAAAATAAGTTAGTAGAATAATATCTCTTATAGCCCAGGGACGAGTTTAGCCAAATCCTGGCATTCTTTTTCATCTGCAATATCCGATTGCAACATCCCCTAATCTTTTGATATATTTTATGCAACTTGAAGAAAGAAAGCTTCATTCGAATTTGAATGCAAATTACGAATTCTATAATAGCGTCACATAGGAAATATTTATCACTTAACGGTTTCTTTAAAAGTCCGCCTTTTAAATGTGTGCTTATATGAGTCGAGGTACAATCTTTACTGGGTTTCAGCTGCTGCTGTATAAAAAAAAGAATGTGGTTTAGCAAGAAAACACTTCAGGCAATTGTTGTGCAGTAATTTAAGTGGAAAAAGAAAGAAAAACCTAAGCAATAATTGTACAGTCATTCAAATGACTGTGTAGTTATTCAAACAACTGTGCAGTCATTCACATTAAAGATGAACGAACAATTCTAAGTAATCATTTTACAGCCATTCAAATTACTGTGCAGTCATTCGAATCAAAGAAGAAAGAAAAAAGAAAAAAACTTTGGCAAATTAGTGTGTAATCATTTACATCAAAGATGAACGAAAAATTCTAAGTAATCATTTTACAGTCATTCAAATGAATGTGCAGTAGTTCAAATAAAAGAAGAAAGAAAAAATAAAGACAATTACTCTGCAGTTATTCAAATTACAGTGCAATCAGTCGAATCAAAGAAAAAACAAACTTAGGACAAACACTGTGCAATCATTCAAATCAAAGAAGAACGAAAAAAGTTAAAGAAATTACTTTGCAGTCATCAAAACCAAAGAAAAAAGAAAAACTGAAGGCAATTATGCGCAGTCACTCAAATGATTGTGTAACAGGTTCAAATCAGAAAAAGAAAGAAAAAATTAAGGCAATTAGTGTGCGGTCATTCAAATCGAAGAAGAATCTTTAGGCAACAAGAGCTAAGAGTTCTTATGGCACTTGTGACGAGGTCGGAAGAGCCAAGAGCTCATATGGCATGAGCTCTAGCAAAATTCTAAGAATCAATGGATTAATTTAAAAGAAAAAGTAGATGCTTAATGCCGGTTGGGATTTAAAATAAGAGCTCTGAGACACGAGGTTCTTCTTAATATCAAAATTCATTAAGATCCGATCACCCACTCGTAAGCTAAAAATACCTCGTTTTTTCAAATTTTTACTCTCCCTTCAGCCCCCCAGATGGTCGAATCGGCGAAAACAACTTAATCAAGTCAATCTGTGCATGTACCTAACACGCCTACCAATTTCCACCGTCCTAGCACGTCCAGAAGCACCGAACTCGCCAGAGCACCGGACCCCTCCCTCTAACTCCCACAAAGAGATTGGATCAAGTCTGGTTATGTAAATCACGTGTCAACATTTACTTATCCTATCCACCAACTTTCATTCCGATCTCTCCGTTCTAAGCGTTTTCCAATATTTCCAGTTTCCCCCTGCAACTCCTTCAATGTCATCAGATCGGGTCGAGATTTACGAGATTTAAAATAAGAGCCTTAAGACATGAGTTCCTTCTAAATATCGAATTTCATTAAGTTCCGGTCACCTGTTCTTAAGTTTAAAATACCTCAATTTTTTTAATTTTCCGAATTAACATCCCCTCCGATTCCCCCAAAGAGAGCAGATTCATTCTGGTTATGTCAATCACATATCTAGGACTTGTGCTGATTCTTCCCACCAAGTTTCATCTTGATCTCTCCAATCTAAGCGTTTTCCAAGATTTCCGGTTCCCCCTCCCCCCAATGACACTGGATCCAGTCCAATGACTCTTTCCCCCTCCAACCCTCTATGTCCCCAGATACGATTCGAATTAAGAATTGAGAATTAAGAGTCTTCTATATATCAAGGTCCATTAAGATCCAATCAACCATTCGTAAAATACCTCCATTTTCACGTTTTCCGAGAATTCCGGCTAACCCCTCCAACACCCCCCCCAATATCACCGGATCTGAACGGGATTTAAAACAAGAGTTCTAAATCACAAGATCCCTGTAAATATCAAATTTCATTAAGATCTGATCACCCGTTCGTAAGTTACAAATATCTCATTTTTTCTAATTTTTACGAATTTCTGCCCCCCCCCCAACTCTAACAAAGAGGGTGCATCCGGTCGGGTTATGTCAGTCACGTATCTTGGACTTGTGATTATGCTTCTTACCAAGTTTCATCCTGATCTCTCCGCTACAAGCGTTTTCCAAGATGTTCGGTTCCCCTCCCTCCCCCCAATGACGCTGGATCCAGTCGGGAATTAAAACGAAATATCTGAGTTACGAGGTCCTTCTAAACATGAAATTTCATTAGGATCAAATCTCTCGTTCGTAAGTTAAAAATACCTCATTTTTTCTAGTTTTTCGGAATTAGCCCCCCCCCCCCCCCAGTTCCCCCAAAGAGAGTGGATCCGTTCCAGTTACGTCAATCACTTATCTAGGATTTGTGCTTTTTTTCACCAACTTTCATCCCGATCCCTCTACTCTGAGCGTTTTCCAAGAGTTTAGGTCCCCCCCCCCCCAAATCCCTAATTGTCAATGGATCCGGTGGGGATTTAAAATAAGAGCTCTGAGACACGACATTCTTCCAAAAATCGAATTTCATCAAGATCCGATCACTCCTTCGTAAGTTAAAAATACCTCATTTTTTCCAATTTCTTAGAATTACCCCTCCCCCCTCTCAACTCCCCCAAAAGAGCGGATCCGTTGCAGTTATGTCAATCTCGTATCTAGAACTTGTGCTTGGTTTTGAAACTCTTGGATATTTTTGGGGCATTGATTGGCGTGGTAGGGAGGGTGGCTGGTTCCACTCCTATCACTTTCGTCTATCAAAAAAGCCTTTCAATTTTGAATCGACTGAACACGTTTCAAAGTTTCTGCAACTACTCCTAATACACGAAACGCCCTGGTCTAAAAAAATAAATAAATAAATAAACAAGTAATACATTGTGCCCCCCATTGCTCTAGCCCTATTGCGCCATTTATGATGCTAATAGCATAAACCATATTGGTTTGCCAATTTCCAAGGCCCATTTTGAGCAGATAAACAAACACCCAGATAATACATTAAATATTAAAGTTCATAGAATTAAATTTTCGGTACAATCTCGATTTTACTAATTAATTCGTGAGCTCAGCTACAAAAAAATCTTGGCAGTCGCGCTTTTCAACGTTGGTTTCAATCGAATGCACCTCCCTCAACCCTCGATGGTCACGATATAGTTCTAGCCTATACAAAACTTTTCTGACTTTGTTAATTAAACTATCTTCTTGTCAACTATTGGCTCGCAGGTCCAACATTTAATCAGAGTTTTCTATTAAAAAAAAAAAAAAAAAAAAAAAAAAAAAAAAAAAAAAAAAAAAAAAAAAAAAAAAACTTAAACTTCACTCTGTGACCAAATGCAAATCGAGTCAATCAAATAAAGCTGGATGATAAAGCACCATGGATTTAGACATCGTTGTCAGGGTGGGCTATTCTCCATCTATTGGGCTATTAAATTTTCAACTTCGCGGGACAAGTCACTTAAAATCTTCGGGGCGGTTTTTGGGCTATAATATTCCTAATCTGGCTTCATTTGGGCTAGAAACTGGATTTGCTTGAAACCAAAAAGAAAATCCTGTTTATTTTATCTAGTTGATCATTTACCTTCTCTGGAGTCTTGGACCACAATAATATTATAATCCGTGTCTTGGACTGTGGTTATCCCCTTCTTATTTCTCATCCGGCATCTAAAAGCCAGACATTCATCCTTATTACCAATTCAGATTAAAAAAAAAAAATTAACAAAAACTTCGCATTCTGAATATTATCAAATCATAATGAAAGTAGTAGCCAAGGAGACAATGTGAATTTGTTTAGTTTGAATAACTCAAACAGTTCGTGGTAATGGACTGTAAATAAGGAGCGATCCGGCTCAATAGTTACCAAAACTTTAAAAAACGACATTTTGACAACAAATGATGTATAAAAATAATTGGCTTATTATGGTGATTTCAAAAATATAAATCTTATTAAGTTTAGTCTACCCATCAAAAGCTACCAGCCTGAGAAAATTTGCCTCATTTGCGAAACAAGGGGGAAAGACCCCCTAAAAGTCAAGAATTTTAATGAAAATCACATATTTTTTGCCAGAAGAAAGATCACGGATGTACGTTTATTTGTTGTTGTTTTTTTTTTTTTTTCAGCAGTCGGGAGAGGGATCATCCGAGCGAAAATTGATGTTCTAGTGCTCTTTTTAAGAGACCAAAAAGATTAGAGGGCAAATACGCCCCATCCCCCCTTTTTCTCACAGTCATCCGGTGAAAATTTTGAGATGGCCATGTCGTTCAGCATAGTTGAAAGACAGAATAGCTAAGGCTCTGGAGATAACACGATCCTCAACAACCCCTGGGGAAAGGGCTTTTAGCCAGTTTTGGTTAAAAAAGTTGAAAGATTTAATAACTACTTTTTTGAAGGTAACTTGACCCCTGAACACCGACGAGGCAATGGCTAAAAGCTTTGAACTTAGGTTATTGTTTATATAGTTTATTGGTTATTGGAAAGTATGCAGATATTTTTCGAGGGAATCGAGGGAATTATTTTCGGTGGGGAAGCAGTTATTTGATACGGAAAGTTTTCACATTGGTAGGGTAGTTTCTGGAGGTGAACTTTCCAAAGAAAACTTTACATGGGGGGATACTTTGCCAAAATTAAAATGCAAATTTTGTTTTAACTTTTCATGTACGTTGAGCCAAATTCGAACCTGCAATAGCTAAAAAACTTTCAGAAAATAGTTTTGTTTTAACAAGTTTTTTTTTAACTAAAGGTAAAGAGCAATATTAAAACTTAAAACGAACATAAATTCTTTCGTAGATGAAAGGGGCTGTCCCCTCCTCCGAGTAACCCTCCTTACGCTAAAGTTTTACTTAGTCCCAACTCTATGTTTTAAATTGTTTCCATCGAAAAACTAGCCAAATACATGGGAAGTACCAAGACGGTATTTTCCTAGAGAACTAACTCGAGAGGTGGAAACATACTAATAAAACAATTCTTACTTCATAATATACAGAATAAGCATAGTTAACACATCTTGCATACAGCCCATCTATACTTTACCCCCAGCCCCCCCCCCCCCTGACAATGTACAAATATATAACCCAAATTATATATTTTCCAGCTATTCTCGCAGGGCGTATCTCTTGTTTCAGCCCGATTTACCCATAGCCTATATGGACAAAGCCTATATAGACAGTGTCTATATAGCCTAAGCTGTGAGTGTACCTGGAAATTGAATCAATTGTGACGTAATAAAAACTGGCAAAATAAGTTATGGTGGCCAAATGCATTTAAATACATAATTTGGGCTATATTTACACATTAGAGGGGAGGGGCAAAGTACAGGGAGGATGTATGCAAGATGTGTTAACTATGATTATTATGCTTGTTATGAAGCCAGAATTGTTTTCTTAACATGTTCCCTTCTCTATAGTTAGTTCTCTAGGCCAGTGGTTCTCAAACTGTTGTAAGCGCACTCCTTGGGGGTGCGCAAAATCTTTTAAGGGGAACGTGGCCGGCTAACAAAAAGATAAACAACCCTTTACCTCTAGGACTGGCAATTTCATTGGGCCTATATTAAACCTATAGGCTAGTTTACTTGGAAGTGGTAACTGAGGTGTAGGCTACCTTAAAGGTTTTTTGAGTAGAAAGGGGTTCAGTGTCTAAACTAGTTTGAGAACCACTCCTCTATGGAATGACCCAAGCAATAATTTACGCTACATATATGCACACATTAGGAAAAAGAGCGGTAGAGCCAGTCCTAAGGTTGAAGGTGCTTGAAGAAAAATTTATTATAGCCTCCTCCCCTTCCTTCCAAACCAAAAATAAGAAAAGTAAAGCCAAATTAAAGTGAAAAATTAGATCAAAATGGTCAATTCTCCCGTCACGACACATTCTAAGCCACGTTGCTCGGAGCAACTGCCGTAGTTGCCCCATTCCCTCGGAACGGAACAAGTTAGGTTGAAGTACAGTGGAAGCACCTTCAAATGTGTTAACTAAAATTTTTCGGCACATTATGAAGCACGAATTTTCTTAATACGCTTCATTCTCAATAGTTCCATTTGTAGGTTAAAATATATTTCAAGATACCCCCAACCCCACCCCTAATATACAAATATATACTCTGAATTGGAACAAACCCTGGATTGGTATATATATGGTAGGGGTAAAGTTTATTTCCGATGTGGCGTAAATTAATGTTAAATTTGGATTCAGGATGCAATTCTGACAATAGAGGTAAGCTTGAACGTTACCCCTATCCCCCTTAATGTGCAAGTACATACCCTGAATTGGTATATATAGGGGTGGGATTAAAGTTCATTTCTGACACATATGAATGTTAAATTTTGATTCAGGATCCAATTTTTACTACAGAGATAAGTTCATTTCTAAGCAGCCAGAAGAGTCCGTTAATATAAACATACCCCCAATATCAGTCTGCCGAAAGTTTTTTACTGTTTTAAAAAGTAGAGTTAAGAGAAAGGGTCAAACTTTAGCATAAAGAGCGGGGCGTTGATGAGGAAGCAGCCCCTTTCACATACGAAGTAATTTCTGTTCGTTTTAAGTTTTAATGTCGCTCCTAACTTTCTGTTAAAAAAAAACTTGTTTTTTTTTATTTAATCTTAAGAAAGAAGCCCATTTCTGCCAAGCATAGCCTTAGCTAATTGAATGAGTATATAAATTTTGCATTCTTTTCGTATTACACTGTTAATCCAGATTTTTTTTTTCATTTTCGCAGGTTTTCTTAAGACCCCTGAGCATCTCAAAATATGTTATTTTTAACTAAAATATTTCAATCTTGAAATCTCTAAAACTAGAGATTAGTTTTTGCCAGTTATAACCGAAAGACGCCTTGCAAACAAACTTCTTTCAAAGCGGCCAGTTCACATCAAGTGCGATGAAAACGAAAAAAAAAACATATAAGCATTCATGCAAAATTACTTAGATGTATAAGCATGAAACTCATATAAACATGTAAATCCCTTACTTTAGAGATAATTCCTTGCTTAGGACATTCCTGACGAAATCAGGTTGTTAAAAAATAAAATACCAAGAAAAATCAGAACTTTAGTGAAGAATGATATTTTTTTTACAATATGGTAAGTTGGGAAATGTTTCGTTTTATGTCTAAAATTTACAAAATTTGGTTTGTTTTGCCATCTTATATTCCAAATTTCTAATATGTGTCACTTTTTTTCTTTTTATTCCTTTGTGTCTAGGCACATGGGAATGTCTCGTTTTGACTTGAAAAGTATCTAGTTAGAAACCCTGCGTTTGTCATCCAGGTACTTCTTGGTTTCTAGTGCTGTTGGTGGTCACCTATATTTTAGAGTAGGGCCTGTCTACCGGGTATGAAGAACGAAATTTGCTCCATCCCAGAACAGGGCAATTGTTTGTTTTTTTGTTTGTTTTTTTTTTAATTGACTTAAAAAGTAAAGAACATGTAAACTATAAAAAGGATAATATACAACATTGTACATTGTGAAGTATCTATAACGGTATTTTGCAGCTGTTTATAGTTAAACAAAAAAAAAACACCTAACGCAAGATGGCGACTGTAGTTTTTATTTAGCACTAGTGCAAATTACAAGTCTGATAAGTTTCCCATACTTTTAGGCCCTTTTTCTATAGGCAAGATAATATAAACTACAATATTTCGACCGAAGAGAATTCCTGAACGCAAGGGCGGCTAAAAGCACCCAGGCTCCGGGGGATGAGATCACCTCATTTAAACAACTTCAAGATCATACTATACGACTCATGAAAATTTATCATACATTAATCCTTTATCATTTGTACTTATCTATGGAGACAAAACAGAAACTAAAGCGGAATACCTCATTCATAAATTTGTACTTAAAAACAGCTAAACTTGTATTCGCCTCTTGTTAAAGGTGGAGTAGTGCTGGACAATCTTGTTTTTTCAGTCAATCAGAGTCAGAGGCATCGGTGAACTCGAGTGAATCTAGTCGTGAATGAACCATGTTAGTTCTTAGCAAATTATTAACAAACCTTAGCTTACTACGTATTCTTTTGGCAGTAGCAACTAGAATAAGTGTTGTCGCGGCCACTTCTCAAAGACGATTAGATTGCTTAAGCTGACATTTGCTGGTGATTTACTTCACCTACAAAGTCTCTGAAGCAAATATGGATGTGGTAAAACTGGAACAGAACTTCAAGGTTGACTTAAAGAGCAGTAGAATCTGAAGTTCTTTCTTGGATTTAGGAGCAATATTGTTACTAATTAGATATCTGCAACCAAAACCCTTTATTAAAAGATGGCTGAAGTAAGAAGCAAAATGGCTGAAAGTTGATAAGTCAAGCTCTGAGATTATCTTTCATCATTGTAATCAATCTTTTCAGCAGGATTCCGAAATGCAGTCAACAGAAATGATGCATTGAGATCTCAAGTTGACACTGAATTCGGCTGTCAAAACAAAATGGTCCAAGTCATCAATTATGATGTCTGATGAAGTCTGCCTCTGAATCGAGTTCCATCCATCCGGCAAACAATGCTACACTGTCGACTAAATCGTTGATGTCATTCTTCAATATTCTTTCGAAAAATTTCTTTACAGCTTCAAGCATCTTGATTGCCTTGTTGATGTTGGTCTGCTTTTCTTCAATTATTTGTGTTGCTATCCAGATCTTATACATGATATTCTTCATAAACATGAGGCAGGCAGTAAAATCTTAAGTTTAGAATCCTTTTCAGAAGGCTGCTAGCTTGTGCCTTCGTCTTCGCATTGGCGCTCTTTATCTGTTTAAATTCGTCAATGGCTGAAATGATTGCTTGAAACAACTTGACTACTGCTTGTATGGTTTCAGCCCTTGCAGTCCACCGAGACAGGAATTGCACTATGCTGCATAATAGTGTTTAATCTGTGTGCCTGGCAGGGAATGTGAGGCAAACATCAAAAAGAAGTTCAGATACTTTCTACTGGGCCCCTTTAAATTGATTAGACGTGGCACTTGCATAATCATGAGACTGGAAAGCTAGTTTATCCAGAGAGATTCCTCTCCTTGATAATGTTCCTGTTATATTTTCCGTCATACCGTGTTCAGATTTGTCATTAGCCTCGCAAAAGTCTTTTTCTAGGTGTTTGCTCTGAGTGGTGGCATCATCGAATGGGGTGGAGCTAAGGTGGGAAGTTGCCCCCCTCAAAAAAATTTGAAAAAACTATAATTTATTAAGTAGCTTTAAAACTGTTGCTCATTTTAAGTGCCAAATTTGCTCTTTATTTTGAGCAGAAATTTTTTTTTAGTTATTCTCTGCTCTTTTTTAACGTAAGGAAAGCGAAAAAAAATAGCAGTTCATTACACTTTATAATATGTTGCACATTATCATTTTTCCAAATAAACTGCTTGTGAAACCTTACCATCAAGTAAAACTAGGAGTCTAGTTAATAGCAAATTGAAAAAATCTTCTGTCCATCCTGTTTTGTCACATTTACTCAGGTCAATTTTTTCCCCTAGGATTTAAGGAGCTTTTACTTCCTCAAATATATCTGTTCAAGACGATCCTCTTGTTTTAAAAACGTCAAAAGCGGAAATGAATACATTCTATACATCTGCAGAAAGGACAGAAATTGGAATCATTGAAAAATAAGAAGGTAGATATACAGTGAATATAATTTCCTGAATGAAAAGGAAATCATTGGAAAAGAAAATAGATCTTAGGACTTTTATAATGATATTTGCTCTATAATTAAATAGGTCAAATTGGTTGTAGTTTGGTCATGGAATTTGGTAGAGGGGGATCTGCTCCAAGAATCATTTAATTGTTTTAATTTGTATTTCTAGTATTAAATTGAAACTCTCCTTGCATTTTGGATTCACAAACGAGCGCATGAACACTGCACCGTCCCCATGTACAATTAAATATAACAAAGTTTTTTTTTTAACTGAAAATAAGGAGCGACAATAAAACTTAAAACACAGATATTATTCTGTATATGAAAGGGGCTGTCCCCTCCTCAATGCATCACTCTTTACGCTAAATTTTGACTCTTTGTCACAACTCTTCTTTTAAAACAGTAAAATCTTTAGCGTTAAGAGAAAAAATCACCCTGGCAACGTCAGTATACTTCAAAATAACCAATACTATATGTAAACAATGGGCGAAGTTCATAACTTACAGCCCTTCCCTCAGGAACTGTGGGGGTTAATGCGTCCTCAAAGACATAGTTACTAGATTTTTCGACTATGCTGAACAAAATGGCTGTCTCAAAACTTTGATCCGGTGGCTTTGGGAAGAGAATGAGCGTGGGAGGGGGCCTAGTTTTAATTTTACTTCTTACTTTCAGTTGAAAAAACTTTTTTATTTATTTAATTTCTCATTGTTTTTCTAAAGAATGCTGGAAAAACCAGTGCCCCTTCATGAAAATTTTCTTCCCCTATGATAAATTCATCAATAGAAAAATCCTCTCATGTAACCCCTGACCGTCTCCCCCCCCCACAACTAGAAAAATACCCCCTGAAAATGTTCAGTATACTTCGTCAATAACCAATATTATACGTAAACAATGGGCAAAATTTATAACTTGCAGCCCTTCCCCCGGCGACTGTGGGGGATTAACTCGTCCTCAAATACGTATTTATTGAGTTTTCAACTATCCTAAACAAAATGGCAATCTCAAAATTTTGATCTGGTGACTTTGGGAAACCCATAAGTGTGGGAAGGGGCCTAGTTACCCTCCAATTTTTTTGGTCACTTAAAAAGGACACTATAACTTTTAATTTCCGCTAGAATGAGCCCTGTTGCGACATTCTAGGATCACTGAGTCGATACGATAGCCCTCCCCCAAAAAAAAAAAAAAATAAACACACATCCGTGATCTTTTTTCTGGCGAAAAATACAAAATTCTACATTTTTGCAGATAGGAGCTTGGAATTCCTACAGCAAGGTTCTCTGAACGCTGAATCTGATGCTGTGATTTTAATTAAGATTCAATGACATTTAGGGGCTGTTTCCCCCTTTTTTGAAAATAAGGGAGTCGCTCCTTACTACAGTTTGTTACCACGAACCGTTTGATACCATGCTGATTTCTCACTATTTTCACTTTTTTTAATATTTATTTTTAACAGACAAAAAAGAACTGACACAAATGTGCTAAGAATTATGACTGAAATTACTCATATTTCACACAACGTTATTGCTACTTGTGGGACATTTATCTCTGCATCACCATGCTATACGAAATGTCTTCTGATAATAGAATAAAGTGAATTTTAGCAAAATATGTGTATTTTACTCACAATTTAGAAATTGTGTGGCCAACCCAGTGTTGCTTTCTATTGCTATTAATTTTATCATGCAGAACTAGAAGACCACGCTTTGAGACCACCTTCCATACCCCGATTTACCCAAGGAAAACTTATGTGTAATATTTACCAAGCGTACAACTACCACAAATCAGCATTAATAAATAAATAAAACTAAAAACGAACAGAAATTACTATAATAACCGAGCCAAACTCAAAACGAGCAGAAAGTAACATAAGTAGGGCTCAAAACCCCTATGCCTTCTCAAAACAGGGACAGACAGACAGTCTGACAGAATTTGCGATCGCTATATGTCACTATAAGTGCCATAAAAACTAAGAAAAACGGTACAGTCATTCAGTTCCCTTTTTTCGGATGAAGCTTCTGTTTTGTTGTTTTAGCAATTTTTACACTAGTACAGGCAGGTACGCAAAAACTTTTCTTTTTTTTTGGGGGGGGGGGAGGGGGTAAGCGGTAATGACATAAACAAGATTTTTGGATTAGTTTAATGAAAATTACTAGACAATCGGAAAAAATCAGGATTCCGTAGAGGGGCAAAGAGCGCTCCCTTGCGTACATCCCTGTGCTATTGCTTCATGTAATTCTGTTTCCTTTTTCAGTTTAAGACAGACCGAGAAAAATAGAGTTAATTTCCTATTGTGATAAAATCTTGGATTTTTCCGCTCGCTATTATAGCCACTTTGAAATAAAAGCGAATAGTTTCTGGGCATGAAATCTAGGCAAACTGTAGAACAAAAACAAGACAGATAGTCCGATTGAGTGAGAGGTAATTCTGGCATTATGCCCCCCCCCCCTTATTAGAATTATAAATGTCTAAGATGTACGTAAGGGGAAATTTAGTTCCTGTTTCTAATGTTCAAAAAAAAATTTCGGTTTAAGACAGACCAAGAATAATGCAAATTTTCTTATTCACTATTATGGCCACTTCGGCCTAAAAAACTACTCTCGGGAAACGAAGCATTGGATAATCTAAAAAAGTACCTTTATATTTTGATAAGTTTGTCGGCTTCATCTTTGCTTTGTGGCAGGTGCATATCTTTGGGCATTTGCTTTTCTAGCCTATCTAGGGTGCTGATAGAGACTTCAAGGCTTCTAAATGTTTGTTCGCTTCATCCTTCATTAAGTCTAACTCTGTTAGGCGATCAGACAACTTCGTGTCGATAGCGGTGGAACGATTGACAGTGACGTTGAGTTGAGATTGAATTGGACTATCTGTAAAACAAGAAAACATATTGAGTTACACCATGAGAGGACAAAAAGCCAAATTTTAAAAGTTATATTTTTTAAGCGTCACAAATTTTAAGCGTTATAGTTTACAATATATTCTTTCCAAGAACCTTAAAATAAAAATTATTATTTTATAAGAGACTATTTCTCATATTATATATATATATATATATATATATATATATATATATATATATATATATATATATATATATATATATATATATATATATATATGTAAAGAGAAACCACAAATGCAAGAGCACAAACACATAAAAAGAAAAAAAAAGACAAGGAGAAAAAGATGACTGTTTTCCTAAATTAGTGATTAATATAGACCAGTACTTGAATGAGGCCTTAACCCTACTCATCCATACAATCAGATAGGTCAAACAGCATAGCCATACACAATCAACCATAAAGAATAATCCATGGACTGGCAGTCATGTCGTCAATAAGTATAAGTCGTCATTTACCAAACAATAGAAACAATAAAGATAGATTCGTACAGATAGAATAGATTCGTACTTTAAACATTATTAAATAAAAAAATAAGTTTTTTTAACTTAAAGTAAGGAGCGACATTAAAACTTAAAACGAACAGAAATTACTTCGTATATGAAAGGGGCTTCTTTCTCACCAACACCCCACTCTTTACGCTAAAGTTTTTAACTGTTTTAAAAAGAAGAGTTGAGAGAAAGAGTCAAACTTTAGCGTAAAGAGCGGGGCGTTGGTGAGAAAGAAGCCTCTTTCATATACGAAGTAATTTCTGTTCGTTTAAGTTTTAATGTCGCTCCTTACTTTCAGTTAAAAAAAAACTTGTTTTTTTTTTTATTTAATTTCTGAACGTTTTTGAATCAATGCATGTTTTGATTTTGGCTCTCCGCAGAGGAATAATGTCTCTCAATTCTTCTTTTTAAAACAGTAAAAAACTTTAGAGCGGGGGAGGAAGCCTAGTTGCCCTCCGATTTTTCGGTTAATTAAAAAGGCAACTAGAACTTTTAGTTTTTTACGAATCTTTTTATTAGTAAAAGATTTACGTAGCTTATAAATTAGCTTACGTAAAGAACTTTTGTATTCTCATTTTTTTATTACATATATGAGGGGGTTCGCCCCCTCGTCAGTACCTCGCTCTTTACACTAAAGCTTAAATTTTGTCCCAATTCATTAAAAATGACCCCTGAATCACAAAAGCCGTAGAATAAATAGTTGAAATTACTAAAAATACTTTAGCGTAAAGAGCGAGGTATTAGGAGGAGGTGAGCCCCTTATATGGGTAATAATTTCTGTTTGTTTCAAGTTTTAATGCTGTTCCTTACTTCCAGCTGAAAAAACTTATTTATTTTTTCATTGTTTTTTTAAATAATGCTAGTAAATCCTGCGCTCCCTTCATGGAAATTTTCTTCCCTCATGACAATTATCGATGGATAGTTCCCCCAGCATATCCCCCTCTTCTCAACCCCTCCCCCAACCAAAAAAATCCTCCTGAAAACGCCTGTACACTTCCCAATAACCATTACTATATGTAAGCACTGGTCAAGGTTTGTAACTTGTTGCCCCTCCCACAGGGACTGTGGGGGAGTAAGTCGTCCCCAAAGACATAGTTATAAGGTTTTAAGACTACGCTGAATAAAATGGCTATCTCAGAATTTTGATCCGTTGACTTTGGTAAAATAATTAGCGTGGGAGGGGCCTAGGTGCCTTCCAATTTTTTTGGTCAATACGATAACCCCTGGGGAAAAAAAAACAAGCAAAAAAAAAATAAAATAAACACGCTTCCCTGATCTGCCTTCTGGCAAAAAATACAAAATTCCACATTTTTGTAGATACGAGCTTGAAACTTCTACAGTAGGGTTCTATGATACGCTGAATCTGATGGTGTGATTTTCGTTAAGATTCTATGACTTCTAGGGAGCGTTTCCCCCTATTTTCAAAAATAACGCAAATTTTCTCGGGCTCGTAACTTTTGATGAGTAGGATTAAACTTGATGAAACTTATATATTTAAAATCAGCATAAAATGCGATTCTTTTGATGTAGCTATTGGTATCAAAATTCCATTTTTTAGAGTTTTGGTTACTATTGAGCCGGGTAGCTCCTTACTATAGTTCGTTACCATGAACTGTTTGATATTACCTGTCCAGGTGTTCGCTATAGAAGCTAAACTAATCTTATATATTGCTAATTAGAAATCAATAAGTATTTAAGATAGGAAACAATATACTTTCTAAAACTTTCTTAGTTCAGAATACATCTAAACACAGCTTAGAAATTGAAAAATTCAAATGTTACATTATTATAAGGATGTTTAATAGCTTTTACAGGAAGAAATTAGTTCTGACAAGTGAAACAATAAAATCAATAAAAGTAGGATTTACTTTATTCCATGTTAACCAGACAGAAAAAGGGGATTTACTTATTAATTGGCCCCTAAGACTTGCCCCCCCTCTAGATTTTGAAAAATACCCTTTTTAAGCAATTTCATTGATTTCTTTTTGGTACGATAATTCAAAGAAAACAATAAAAAAAAGCCACTTCCATCTATATTTAGAAAAATAAAGTTTGCCCTCTTCTAATTTCCATGAATTGACGCCACTGCTTCTTACTTTACCCATTGAAAAACAGAGAAAAGAAGGACACAGGAAGTAAAGTAACAAGTTTTGTATATTAACAAGTTCACTTTTTTTTCAATTTAAAAGTCTTCCGACTTAGAAACTTTACATTATTATGCTAGCTTTTTACAGAGGACCGATCAGGTTTTTAATTTTGGCCAATCAGTTGTTTTTTTTCTGTTTTTTTTTTTTGTTTTTGTTTTTTTTTTTTGGGGGGGGGGGTATTTTTCTGCAGAAATAACAATAAGATTATCGGCTCTTGAAAATACGTCATATAAGAAATTAATGACATTAAACAATGAAATTAAAACTTACTATTAACCATGAGATTATTTCAATGTATTCTCTCTTTTTCTCTTTGTGTTCACTCTTAAGCACCATTTTAATTGTTCCCACTATTAATGAGCAATTTATACTTAAAATCTGTTATAAGGTATGTCAAAAGCCACAGATACCGTGTCAATCACACTGAAATAGAATAGCCGCCCTTTTGGCACAAGAATATTTCATAAATAGACATTTGCGCGCAATTTCAGTCTAAACTTTTCGTTTCTATCATCGTCGTAAAAAAAAGAAGAAAAATAAGCCGAGCATATATATGAGCATAAACTGCATCCCTTCAAAACTCTTTTACCCCATTTGAATTTAATATAAACCTCTCAGAGGTCAACTCGAGCAAGTCCAGGAAGTAAACAACAGCTACAATAAATATAATTACTCAGTATTTAATTAAATATAACAGTTAATTAATTTGAATGTAATATTAGATTATAAAAAATATAATTAGTAATGATTGATTAATTAAACGATCAGTAACATAACTAATCAGCAGGTTAGCTAGATTTAATTCAATATTTAAAAGACTTGTTTATCGTTGTACTTTTACTCACAAATTATTGACTTGAAATTACGCCCACAAATTGTTGGTGTAAATTGATGTTCTCAAATATGTAGAATATTTTTAAATACATTTCAGAGTTGAAGTCTAAAAAAAACTATGTTCAGCGTTTAACAACAAAATTTGTTATAGTTTTTGGGTATTAAAACTTAATTTGAGAGACCATCCCTATGAATTTGAAATGATACAAACCAATTAATTGCATAATTATTTGCAAATTAATTGGATCTCTTAGATTGACTCTTTATATACACAGATCAAATTATTAATATTCTTCAAACTGATAGCGATTATATAAAAGGGAAGAAATGAGCTGAGGATCAGAATGGCAAGAAAATCTGTCTCGTCCAAATTGAGTTTTGATTAAAATTGAAGCACCACAGACATTCAAAAGAAAACACATTTTTTGGCAGATCGAACCGGCCTTAGGTATATCTGAACCTCAAAACAGCAGTTTTTAAAATTTGTCTTATGGTTGTTTCAAAATTATTATAGTTATAGAGCAGAGCCACATTGCTGTCGGCGTTGGCACATTAATCAAAAGCACAAGTTAATTTCTTAAGTACGAAAACGCTTTTCACCCTTCATTCAAAGGAAAGATACATTATTTTAAGCTATTAGGTGCTCTACGTTTTTAGCTCATTTTTCACAAAATGATTATTTTAATTTGGCAACCGCTACTAGAAAAACTGAATATGAAAATTTTTAATAAAAATTCAATTACCGATTTTTTTCCTATTTTCTCATATATATACATGTTTCATATATACGTATATATTTAAATTTCAATCAAACATTCAGATTTGATTTTTACTGTTCAGGGTACTTCAAATATGTTAGCGATTAGATTAGTAGAAAAAATTGACTTCTCTCATCCTGAATATACATCCTACCTTTCCTGCATAGTAGTCAAGGAGGCACACTCGTGCCTCTTTAAAGAGGCGAACCACGACAATGTTAAGCGATCCAGTGGTCGCAGAGGGATGGGGAGGGATGCATTTCGTAGCCCGAGCTCCAACTAAGAAACCTGCCAAATTTCATCCCCCTCCGACTTTCCCTTCATGGGGAAAATCTGGCCGAAAGTTTCGACCCCCCAACCCCAGCCCCCCTTTAACGTTGTCCGATGAAATTCCAGGCTGAAATTCACAAGTTAAGGTTCCCTAGGGCCCAGGAGCTTATCTGCGAAATTTCAGCTCGATCCGATAACTCCTTCCTTGTTTTCCAGAAACCACGCATAGCCACATAATGTTCATGTTCTCCTTTTGTTTTTTCTTTCTGCCACACCTAAAGGTCACAGCCGACATCGGATCTGGGTGTACGAAGACTCATTCGACGCGGAATTCTCCGAGTAATTTTGCTTGAAAGTTTCGTCGGAAAATCTTAACCCCCCGATTTTCTAGCTTAGAAAACCCCATTTCCCCATAAGATCCCATGTTAAGTTTTTTGTTGTTAAAAGTTACGAATTTCAACATCAAGTACATCAAAATGATCAGCTCGACATGGTGAGACTGAATGAAAGCTTCAAAAAATGCTGTCTTAATCCGTAAAATTTTTATTTGAGAAAAATGACAGAAACCCTTTTTTTCTGCCACGCCTACAGGTCACAGCCGACATCGGATCTGGGTGTACGAAGACTCATTCGACGCGGAATTCTCCGAGTAATTTTCCTGGAACGTTTCGTCGGAAAATCTTAACCCCCCGATTTTCTAGCTTAGAAAAACCCATTTCCCCATTGAAGGTAAAATTTTCTCTTGTAATAACATCACTTCTTTGAAAAATTCTTACACTAACAGCAGCTTGGCGCAGCGGAAGCGTGCTGGGCCCATAACCCAGAGGTCGGTGGATCGAAACCGCTAGCTGCTAACTTTTTAAAATTTGTAAAATTAGGTAAATTTGTAAAATTAGGTAATTTTGTCAGTTTGAATTTATTGATACAGAAAGGGAGAAAATAAACATGGAAACATGTGATCAGAATTACATACTGGAATGTTCACAAGAATTTATACTGAAGCGGGGGTAAGGCTTGATGGAAGCAAGTTAAAAGAACCATTTAAATTGATTTCCTAATTGAAGCCGTTGGTGAAATTTTCTATTGTAATAACTTGTTTGATAACAAGCATAACAACAGCTTGGCGCAGCGGAAGCGCGCTGGGCCCATAAACCGGAGGCGGGTGGGTATGAACCACTAGCTGCTAAATTTTTAATTAAGCTGCTAAACTATTAAAATTATCAAAATCGGATAATTTTTTCAGTTTGAATTTATTGATACAGAAAGCGAGAAAATAAACATGGAAAATTATTATTAAATTACATCCACCATGGATTGTAGAAAAACGTACAGAAATAATATGAAAAAAACTTCGTTTTCTTAAAGAGTTAAAGAGGCTGCGTCCCAAAGTCGAACCTTAAAACGTACAGGAATTAGGAGAGGCAGTTGCTTTTAAACCCCCCGCTTTTAAACACTCTTTTGTACAGGTTTTTTGTTGTGGGGGCTGCCACCCCCCTAACCCCCCGCTCTTGGCTTCGGAAAGGCCCTCTTTTAATTAACAAAAAATTGAAATGAATGAATAATGAAAAAACTTCGAAAAATGTTAAACACAAGAGGACAGGAGAACCATTGCGCCGAAACTAGTAATTAGTAACAATGAAGTTGACCACTCCATTTACATTTTAACATAATTATTGAAATTGTTTCCCAGACACAGAGCACACAAGCTAAGAGCTGGGGGTTTGTTGGTGTACAACAAAAAACCTGTACAAAAGAGTCTTTAAAAGCGGGGTGTTTGGGGGGCGGCAGCCCCCCAACTGCCTCTCCTAATTCCTGTACGTTTTAATGTTCGACTTTGGGACGCAGCCTCTTTAACTCTTTAAGAAAACGAAGTTTTTTTCATATTATGAAAGTAAAAAGCTACATAAACGAAACCTTGAAACAAACAAAATTGCTTTACGGAAAGCAGTTAAGGATACATCTGATCTGGACCTTTGGGAATTAAGAATGTTTACCTGTTTACCTCCTCCCTTACAAAACGATGAAAATTAAAATTGGTTATTTAAACCAAATTTGAATAAATCAGTCTTTTCATTCTCGAGGTATTGTGATAAAATAAAAACTTTTTAAAATGCTCTTGCAGAAGAGCAGCAACGAATGACCTGACGAGTATAGGCTGGGTGTAAAAGGTTGGAGCTGTTCCTCTGCTGTGATATTGTTTGAAGTCTCCGCTCAGTCATAAACTCCTTCCTCCGTTCCTATCCCCAAACCAAAATCCTGCTTGAGTTGCCTCATAGTAGTGCCAGGATGGACCATTCACGAGTTTGCCTACCCAGAACCGTGACTGCAAACAGCGCTGCAGTGTGACCCCGAGGAGTGGTGCCGCTCGAGGAAATTATAGTCTAGTTAACGACACAGCGTTTGCACTGGATTCTGATTGATGGGTGATTCTTCTGAGTTTGTTTCTCTTTTATAGTTAAGTTATCTATTATGAGTTGCTTCCCCTTACTATAATATTTGTAGGAATGAATATATAACGAGTCTGAGATAATACGCTTGAGACTGTGCAGGATTTCGACTCTTGTTGATATGAGAGCATTGCAAAGTATTGAAAACCATGTGATGACCAAGATGGGCCCAGGATTGCACAGGAAGCCTTTCATACTGTCTTTTGGTTCTTGTTTTCTTGTTTTTTGGTTCTAAGCCAGCTTATGCAGTTGGGGGGCGGCAGCCCCCCAACTGCCTCTCCTAATTCCTGTACGTTTTAAGGTTCGACTTTGGGACGCAGCCTCTTTAACTCTTTAAGAAAACGAAGTTTTTTTAATATTATCGTATAGTAAAGATCTAATGTTCGCTTAGCATTACATCCGCCATTATAAAACGACTGACCTAGTCTAAGAATCCTCAAGTCTTGTGACTGACGACGCACTAAAGGAAATAATATAAAACAAATTAAGAAGAAGTTATCATGATTGCCCATTGTCAAGTCAGTCAGAAAACAGTAAGAATCGCGATTTTAAAGTTAGAAATCAGAAAGCTGAAAAACAGCGAAGTAAAAAAAAATAAAAAATTAAAAAACGTTTCAGCGAAAAGTAAATTAAAGGGTCGAAGTCAGTTAAACTGTTCAAGATAGGACATCAGATAATAAACTAACTTTATAAATAAATTGAAGATCTTCTTAGTGACTATTCTTGAGTCGATCTTCCAGAAAAGGGGAAGTAATTCAATAATGTTGGAACAACTTAACAATTCTTTGTATGCCATTTTTATGCCCAACATCAGGTGGGGCCTCTCTTATCTAATTAATCTTGCAGAAACATCTGGTACGAAATGTAAGTTTTCTCCGTTTCGCTATCCTTTCTCTTTTTTTTCCTTTTTTTTTCACGACCTCGAGCTGTGTGAAGTATACTGCGGCAGAAAATAGCAAATTTACCTTAATCTCGAGAAGATTGTTTCAGTGTATCATTAATCTAATTCTTTCCCCCTAGACTCTGAGCGATTGCGTCAACCCCAGAGGCCTTGCAATGTGATCTTTGGACAATTTTTTGAAAAAACGGCTATTTAGGAATTTCTATCGGATTCATTTGGAAAAAATATGGCAGGGGGGGAGCTTTAGCTGGCCTCCGATCACTTTGACTCTTAAAAAAGGAAATAAAATTTCTGATTTCCGATCCAACGAGCCCCCTCCGAAGTTAATAAGACCATCCTTTCTATAAACTTATGCGCCCCCGGAGAAAAACTTCAAACTCTGATTTTGAGAGCAGTAGAGGGGATATGTCATCCAAAAAGATACAATTTCTGAACCTTTCAACAAAGCTGAACAAATTGGATATTTTTGGGGCATTGATTGTCGTGGGAGGGGGGATGGTTGCCCTCCTATCACTTTCGACTGTCAAAAAGGTCTTTCAATTTCAAATCGACTGAACACGTTTCAAAGATTCTGCAACTACTCCTTATACACGAAGCGCCCTGGTCTAAAAAAAATAAATAAAATAAGTAAACAAGTAATACATTGTGCCCGCATATCTCTAGCACTATTGCGCTGTTTATGATGCTAATAGCAACTTTTCAAGACCCGTTTTCAGCAGATAAACGAACACCTAAATACTACATTAAATTTTAAAGCTAATAAAATTAGATTTTCGGTGCATTCTCGATTTTACTAATTAATTCGTGAGCTCAACTACAAACAAGAGCTAAGAGCTCATATGGCACTTGTGACGAGGCCGGAGGAGCCAAGAGCTCATATGGTACGAGCTCTAGCAAAATTCTAAGAATCAATAGATTGATTTAACAGGAAAATCGGAAGCTTAATGCCGGTCGGGATTTCATTATTTACAGTCATTAAGATCCGACCACCCACTTGCAAGTTATAAATACCTCATTTTTTCTACTTTTTCCTCTCCCTTCAGTACCCAAGATGGTTTAATCGGGGAAGAGGACTTTAACAAGTCACTTTGTGCAGCTCCCGGACACGCCTACCAATTTCCATCGTCCTAGCACGTCCATAAGCCAAAACTCGCAAAAGCACTGAACCCCACCCCCTATCTTGTACGGTTACGTCAATCATGCATCTACGACATTTGCGTATTCTACCCACCAAGTGTCATCCTGATTTATCTACATTAAGCGTTTTCCAAGATTTCCGGTTTCCCCCTCCAACTCCCCCAATTTCAATAGATCTGGTCGGGATTTGAAACAAGAGCTCTGAGACATGAGTTCCTTCTAAATATCAAATTTCATTAAAATCCCGTCACCCGTTCTTAAGTTAAAAATTCCTCAGTTTTTTTAATTTTTCCAAATCAACAACCCCTAGTTCCTCCAGAGTGAACAGATCCGTTCCAATTATATCAATCACGTATCTATAACTTGTGCTTATTCTTCCAAAAAGTTTCATCCCGATCTCTCCACTCTATGTCCCTGAATCCAATTCGAATTGAAAATGGAGCATCTGAGACATAAAAACCGTCTATATATCAAGTTTCATTAAGATCCGATCACCCATTCGTAAGATAAAGATACCTCAATTTTCACGTTTTCCAAGAATTCCGGTTTCCCCATCTAACTCCCCCCAATGTCATCGGATCTGGTCGGGATTTAAAATAAGAGCTCTAAAGCACAAGATCCTTCTGAATATCGAATTTTATTAAGATCTGATCACCCGTTCGTAAGTTACAAATACCTCATTTTTTCTAATTTTTCCGAATTATTCACTACCCCCAACTCCACCAAAAAGGGCGGATCCAGTCCAGTTATGTCAGTCATGGATTTTGGACATGTTTTTATTCTTCCCACCAAGTTTCTTCCTAATATCTCCGCTTTAAGTGTTTTCCAGTGTTTCCGCCCCCCCCCCTCCCCAATGACGCTGGATCCCGTCGGGATACGAGGTCCTTCTAAATATGAAATTTCATTAACGATCACTCCTTCGTAAATTAAAAGTACCTCATTTTTTCTCATTTTTCAAAATTAACCCTCTCCCCAACTCCCCCCAATAGAGCAGATCCGTTCTGGTTATGTCAATCACGCATCTAGGACTTCTGCTTATTTTTCCCACCAGGTTTCGTCCCGATCCCTCTACTCTAAGCGTTTTCCAAGATTTTAGGTCCCCCACTCCCAACTCCTCTACATGTCACCGGATCCAGAGTGGATCCGTTCCGGTTATGTAAGTCACGTATCTTGGACGTATCTTAGACAGGTTTTTATTCTTCCCATCCAGTTTCATCCTGATCTCTTTGCTTTAAGTATTTTCTAAGATTTCCGGTCCCCCCCCCCCAATGACGCAGGATCCGGTTGAGATTTAAAATAAGAGATCTGAATTACGAGGTCCTTCTATATATGAAGTTTCATGAAGATCCCATGACTCCTTCGTAAGTTAAAATACGTCATGTTTTCTAATTTTTCAGAATTAACTCCGTTCCAATTATGTAAATCACGTATCTAAGACTTCTGCTTATTTTTCCCACCAAGTTTCATCCCGATCCCTCCAATCTAAGCGTTTTCCATGATTTTAGGCCCCCCAAACTCCCCTCAATGTCACCAGATCCGGTCGGGATTTAAAACAAGAGCTGTGAGACACGGTATCCTTGTAAATATCAAATTTCATTGAGATACGATCACCGGTTCGGAAGTTAAAAATACTTCATTTTTTTAATTTTCCAGAATTAACCCCCCCCCCCCTCCCAACAACCCCAAAGAGAGCGGATCCATTCCGGTTATGCCAATCATGTATCTAGGACTTGTGCTGATTTTTCCCACCAAGTTTCATCACGATCCCTCCATTCTAAGTGTTTTCCAAGATTTTAGGTTTCCCCCTCCCAAATCCCCCCCAATGTCAACAGATCCGGTCGGGATTTAAAATAACAGCTCTGAGATACAATATCCTTTCAAACATCAAATTTCATTAAGATCTGATCAACCGTTCGTAAGTTAAAAATATTTCATTTTTTCTATTTTTTCCGAATTAACGGGCCCCCTACCCCCCCCCCCCCAATGGTCAGATCAGGAAAACGACTATTTCTAATTTAATCTGGTCCAGTCTCTGATACGCCTGCCAAATTTCATCGTCCTAGCTTGCCTGGAAGTGCCTAAAGTAGCAAAACCGAGACCAACAGACGGAGAGAATTTGCGAGAGATTGATTTGAGGAGAGATTGATATATGTCACTTGGTTAATACAAGTGCCATGAAAACAGATATTATGACAAGGATCTCCTCTAGCCGATAGTTAGAGCTAAAAAAACTAATAATAAAAAATAAAAAATGAACTTTTGAAGCAAACTATCTTTTGTGGAAAATCTTCTCCATTAGATATTTCCACTGGAAAAAATCCATCCCTTTTCCAAAATTTCCACTTGGGACCCTCCTTCATCTACGGAATATTCCCTCCACAGAAAATTACCTAAAGAAAATGTATTAATTTGTTTCTTTTAACACTTTTCTTTGAGGTGTGCCGTTGGGGTTATACTTCTCCTAATAGGCTGAGAAACGGATTTTTTAAATCAATTTGCTTGTTTATTTAAAATTAGAAATTTTGGCTAATCGTTCATGGGAGCTTTCAAAAAACTCCTAGATATAAAAGAATACACGTAATGAATGGTTTGGCTCCCTTTCCGATAAGTAAACTAAATACTAAATTACACTAGAATGCTAAAGGTATGTTTTACTAAAGCGAGACCCAAAAGATCTCAAATATCTTCTATTCTATCTCTTACATTATCCATCTGTTTTCTCTCCATCCCTTGCCCCCTCTCCACATCATTTCCCTTCCCCTTTGATTTTACGCCTCAATTAGTAAATTTATTTCTTAACCTTTCACTTGGGCCCATCTCTTCGTTCTTCACGATGCCCTCATATTGCCTTTGACAGAGATAAGTGTAGTTTTTATCTCTTCTTTAGTAGTTGTCAAAGTATTTTCCCATTTGTCTTAATATTTATAGCAGTCAACTATATTAGTCATTGTAAGAAATCACTCTTTATTTCCAAAGACAGTTCGCAGACGTTAAGTTATGATAATGTGTATCATAACTTAATCGTCCAGGTTAACTGTTACTTCAAAGAAAACATCACAACCATACAATATACATGGCATCGTATATTTTCAGTCAAGATTCTTATGGGAGCGAGATCCTGAGAGCAAGTCACTTACACACAAAATTTCAGAGACAGGGATGGAAACTATTCTCCTTTTATTTGTGGGATTCAGAATGATCCCATCAACAAGAAAAGCTCTGTATAAAAAAAAAAAAAAAAAAAAAAAAAAAAAAAAAAAAAAAACAGAAATTAACGTCGGAAAAACAAGATTTTGACTCATTAAAATTTAAGGTTAAAACATTCAGATCAAAAATAATGTACCAAAAAGTATTACTAAGCTTGGTTGACTGTCCTGTTGGGGCTAAATTTTTTGGGGATAAATGGCCTTTTCATAGTTTTAATCAGAAGATTATGAGAAAAAAGGAGCGAGGGAGGAGGTCTAGCTGCCCTCCAGTTTTTTGATTACATAAAAAGGCAACTATAACTTTTAATTTTTTACGAACGTTTTCATAAGTAAAAAATATGTAACTTACGAATTAACTTCCGAAGCGAACTTCCATATTCGTATGTTTTTATTGCGTATATGATGGGGCTCACCCCTCGTCGATTCCTCGCTCTTTACACTAAAGCTTAAATTTTGTATAAATTTCTTAAGAATGACCCCTGAATAACAAAGGCCGTAAAATAAATAGTTGAAATTACAAAAATACTTCAGCGTAAAGAGCGAGGTATTACGAGGAGGTAAACCCCTCATATGCGTAATAATTTCTGTTCGTTTTAAGTTTTAATGCTGCTCTTCACTTTCAGTAGAAAAGGCTTTTCATATTTATTTTTTCACTGTTTTTTAAATAATGCTAGAAAATCCTGCGCCCCCTTCATTGAAAGTCTCTTCCTTCATGAGAAGTTCCTCCATGGAAAGATCCTCCCACGTAACCCCCCCCTCAAATCTCCCCCCAAACCAAAAAATCCCACTGAATGGCTATCTCAGAATTTTTATCCGGTGACTTTGGGTGAAAAATGAGCGTGGGAGGGTTCCTAGGTCCCCTGCATTTTTTGGTCACTTAAAAAGGGCACTAGAACTTTTAATTTCCGTTAAAATGAGCCCTTTTGCGACATTCTAGAACCACTGAGCCGATACGATCACCCCTTAATAAAAAAACATCCGTGATTTGTCTGCTGGCAAAATGCTCGCGAAATTCCACATTTTAATAGATAGGGGCTTGAAACTGCTAGAAGAAGGTTCTCTGATACTCTGAATCTGACGGTGTGATTTTCGTCAAGATCGTATGACTTTTAGGGGGTGTTTTCCCCTATTTTCTAAAGTGTGGCAAATTTTATCAGGCTCGTAACGTTTGATGGGTAAGACTAATCTGGGTAAGATGGGTAAGACTAATCCATTTTTTAGAGTTTCTGTTACTATTGAGCCGAGTTTTTATTAGGTTTTTTTTTTTTTTTTTTTTTTTTTTTTTTTTTTTTTTTTTTTTTTTTTTTTTTTTTTTTTTTTTTACAGAGCTTTTTTACAGAGTTTTTTTTCATGATGTGTCATTCTGAATCCCACATGTAAAAGGAGTATAGTATCCATCCGTGTCTCTGAAACTTCGTGCGTAAGTGAATCTGTGGACCTCACTCCCATGAGAATCGTGACTGAAAAAATAAACTTTAAAATGCCTTGTAAATTATATGGCAGGCATGCTTTCTTTGAAGATCTTATAATACACCCAATGGATTGAGATATGTGAAGCTATGATACAATTTATGACAATTTAAAGCCTGCGAACTTTTTTTTTCAAATAAAGAGTGATTTCTCAGACTGAATTAATTAGTTGACAGCTATGAATATACAACCAGATGTAAAAAGAAAAAACTTTGACAACTTTAAAAGATTATATAAAACTAGACTTATCTTTGTCAGAGGGAATATGAAAGCATTGTCCAGAACGAAGAGGTGAACCCACGTAAAAGGTTAAGAAATAAATTTACTAATAAGAGGTGGTAAATGAAAGGGGAACCAGGTGGATGAGGAGGCTAGGAACAGATAGAAAAACAGAGGGATAGTGTAAGAGATAGAATAGAAGATACATGCGTTTATTTGGATCTTACTTTTGCAAAATATTCATTTAGCATTTCAGTATAATTTTCTATTTAGTTTAATTATCAGAAAGGAAACCAAAAAACCATTTTTTTTTACATTCTTCTTTGTCTTTCGAAAGCTCACACGGACGATTGGCCAAAATCCGTAATTTCAAATCAACAAGTAAATCAATTAAAATATTCTGTTTCTCAACCTAATAATAGAGCTGAAATCCCAACCAGAAAAAAAAACAAAGAAAAGATTTAAAAGAAATAAATTAATCTTACAAATTTCCTTCGTTGATTTTTTGCAGAGGGAATAGTCCGTAGAGATGATAGTCCCAAAGGGAATTTCTAGTGAAAGGGCTGGGTTTTCCAGCGGAATTCTCTTACGGAAAATATTTTCCACAAAACAGAGTTTGCATCAAAGGTGTTTGGTCCACAGGGTTTGGTTGTTCAGGCACATCTTACCTCTTAGATAGTGGATCCAACCATTTCTATAAATTAAGAACAGCAACACTAAATAGTATGGGATAGTTTTGAAGCTTCGCTGAAGTTGGCTAAGACAGCAAAACGTTTACTGGGGAATAAACAATCTTAGGTGCAATCTTAGGGATATCAATTTGAAGAGGGGGGGATTCAAAATGTCCGTGTTTTAACATCATAGGAGCTTTACTTTGAGCCCAGGAGATAATGAGAGCAAAACTCAAACTACTAGAATTTTATTCATTTTTGTACATCACATCAAATTAAACCGCATACCAAAGCTATTAGACAAAATCCGGATAGGATCAAAAAATATAAAATCTATAACCCTGAATTAATAATGACAATTTTGAAACTTCGCTGAAGTTGCCTAAGACAGCAAAACGTTTATTGGGGCATAAACAATCTTAGGTGCAATGTTAAGGATATCAATTTGCAGAGGGGGGAATCCAAAATGTCCGTGACCTAGAGTGTTTTAACATCATAGGAGCTTTACTTTGAGCCCAGGAGATAATGAGAGCAAAACTCAAACTACTAGAATTTTATTGATTTTTGTACGTCGCATCAAATTAAACCACATGCCAAAGCTATTAGACAAAATCCGGATTGGATCAAAAAATATAAAATCTATAACCCTGAATTAATTAACATTTATGGGCCCAAAATGAGAGGCATTTGTGTATTCTTAGACTAACGTATTCCTGTCCATGTCCCTCTTCACTGGGAGGACCTTCTGATCCGTCTACCAATATTTTCTCTTATGTCCCTACTCTACTTACTACACGGAATTGTTATTATGTCTCAAAAACGTTGGTTTTAAATTACTCCAAGTGAAATACCAGAAAAGGGTTCTGGATATATCTAATGATTTATTTCTTATAATAGAACTACTTCCTAGAACAAACCTTCCAGATGTCTTGATTATCCGTAAAAAAATCAAAATTCTGAGCATTTTGGTTTGATATTATTTATTTTCTTAAGCCCCCCCCCTCCCCAGTCTTTTCTTAATCTTATTAAAATTGACATCCCTTTTCGATGTATATTTTTGCGTCAACCTTATCAGGGGGACTCTCTTAAGCCCCTCTTAGATCTTAGATCTGTTTTTTTGTTACTTATTTTTGGTTCCTTTCCCTTCAGCTAAAAATACCCCCGTCTCTCTCAGTAAATTTTATCGTTCCTTTGTACCAGCTAAAGTTTGCTTTTCAATATCATAACTTATTTTTAAATCTAAATCCCCATGCCTCCCGCTCGGGGTAGCTTTCTGACCTTCCTCCTGAAGTTGCTACCGTACATCGTTCATTAAAATATTTACTTTTTGGTACTCCTTTTATACATTCCACACGTGTTTTTACCTTTCATCATTTTATGTTCACCTCTCCCCCCCCCCCGCTAAACGACCAAACTACCTTATTTCTCCTTTATTTAAAGCTAAGCTTTCCCAGACGTATTTATGCCTTTCATTAGGGCCTATTTAAGCTTCAATTACACCGGTTAGGTAACAGCAAGAACACTGATAACAGATTTTTTCCAACCTCTATGTTTTCTTCGGGTCATAACCAACACCAGCCATGCTATCATGGCAACTTTTGACAGTTGCTCCAAACTGGGAAAATGCAGATCTTAAAAAAATTTCCAATAACAAGAGCTCATATGGCACTTGTGACGAGGTCGGAAGAGCTAAGAGCTCATATCGTATGAGCTCTAGCGAAATTCTAAGAATCAATAGATTGCTTTAAAAGGAAAATCAGAGGCTTAATAACGGTTGGGATTTAAAATAACAGCTCTGAGTCACAAGGTCTTTCTAAATATCAAAAATCATTAAGATCCCATCATCAACTCGCAAGTTAAAAATACCTCAAATTTTCTTCTCCCTTTAGCCCCCAGATGGTCGAATCTGGGAAAACGACTTTATCAAGTCAATTTGTGCAGCTCCCTGACACACATACCAATTTTCATCGTCCTAGCACGTCCAGAAGCACCAAACTCGCCAAAGCACTGAATCCCACCACATAACTCCCCCAAAGAGAGCGGATCCAGTCTGGTTACGTCATTCACGTATCTACAAAATTATAACGATTTTCCAAGATTTCTGGTTCCTCCCCTCCAGCTCCCCCAATGTCAACAGATCTGATCAGGATTCGAAATAAGAGCTCTGAGTAATGAGTTCCTTCTAAATATCAAATTTCATTAAGACCCGATCACCCGTTCTTAAGTTAAAAATACCTCAATTATTCTAATTTTTTCAAATTAACAACCCCCATCTCCCCCAAAGAGAACGGATCCGTACCAATTATATCAATATTGTATCTATAGCTTGTTTTTATTCTTCCCATCAAGTTTCATCCCAATATCTCCACTCTAAGCATTTTCCAAGATTTCCAGTTTCCAAGATATATGTTTCCCCCCTCCAACCCTCTATGTCCCTGGATCCGATTCGAATTGAAAATGGACCATCTGAGACATAAGATTCTTCTATATATCAAGTTTCATTGAGATCCGATCACCCATTCGTAAGATACCTTGATTCTACGTTTTCCAAAAATTTCGGCTTCCTCCTCCAACTCCCTTCAACGTCACCGGATCTGGTCGGGACTTAAAATGAGAGTTTTAAAGCATAAGATCTTTCTAAATATCAATTTTCATTAAGATATGATCACCCGTTCGTAAGTTACAAATACCTCATTTTTTCTAATTTTTCCGAATTACTCCCCCCCCCCAAAGAGAGCGGATCCGGTCCGGTTATGTCAGTCACCTATCTTGGACTTGTGCTTATTCTTTCTACCAAGTTTCAGTCTGATCTCTCTGCTTTAAGCGTTTTCCAAGATTTTCGGTCCCCCACCCCCAATGACACTGGACCCGGTCGGGATAAAAAATAAGAGATCTGAGTTTCGATGTCCTTCTAAATATGAAATTTCATTAAGATAGGATCACTGTTTTGCAAGTTAAAAATACCTAATTTTTTCTAATTTTTCAGAATTAACCCCCCCCCCCACACTCCCCCAAATAGAGAAAATCCGTTCCGGTTATGTCAATCACGTATCTAGGACTTGTTCTTATTTTTCCCACCAAGTGTCATCCTGATCCTTCCACTATAAGCGTTTTCAAAGATTTTAGGTCCCCCCCTCAATTCCCCCCAACGGCACTGGATCCAGTCGGGATTTAAAATAAGAGCTCTGAGACACGATATCCTTCCAAACTTCAAATTTCATTAAGATCCAATCACTCCTTTGTAAGTTAAAAATACCTCATTTTTTCTAATTTTTCAGAATTACCCCCCCTCCCCCAACTCCCCCAAACAGAGCAGATCGGTTCCAGTTATGTCAATAACGTATCTATGACTTCTGCTTATTTTTTCCACCAAGTTTTGTTTTGATCTCTCCACTCTAAGCGTTTTCCAAGATTTTAGGTCTGCCCCCCCCCCCCCAATTCCCCCCAATGTCACCGGATCTGGTCGGGATTTAAGATGAGCTCTGAGACACGATATCTTTCCAAACATCAAATTTCATTAAGATCCTCTAACCCGTTTGTAAGTTAAAATACTTCATTTTTCTATGTTTTTCCAAATTAACCGGCTCCACACTCCCCCCCCCAGATGATCAAATCGGGAAAAGACTATTTCAAATTTAATCTGGTCCGGTCCCTGATACGCCTGTCAAACATCATCGTCCTAGCTTGCCTGGAAGTGCCTGAAGTAGCAAAACCAGGACAGACAGACCAACAGGATTTGTGATTGATATATGTCATTTGGTTAATACCAAGTGCCATAAAAACAATGCCATTGATATTAGTACATCATTTTTTTTCTATGGCCCTTCAAACTATTAAATTAAAAGTAAGGCTTCAGTTTTCAAAGTTTTAGTGCCTCATACTGGAATCAAGAAAGAATTAATGTTTTTGAATTTGATTTCAGTTATAAATTTTTGTTTTGTTTCAAATTATGTTAAAATATTCAATTTTGTTGAAAAAGTTATTTTAAATTGTAAATTTGTTTTAAATATAATTTAATTGATGCGTTTCTTTCTGTTGTTTTACTTTAAAATCTCTTTTTCTTCTCTCTCTTTCATAACATAATTTAAAATAAGAAATCTAAACCTTCCAGAATTAAGTTAATATTCTATATTTAATTGACAGAAGTCCATCAAAAACAATTTATTTGTTGTAATTTTTTTCTTTCTCACCTCTAATAGATTTACATCTTTAGTGGAATTTAAAACAGTTAGATTTTACAATTAAAATCAAGCTGGTGGTCTTAAAATAAAAGAGTTAAGGGACATGGATAAATGATGAAAAACCCAAGACTTATAGTCTGAGTAAGAGACAAAGTTGGCAAAAGCCTTTTTCTTTTAAAGCATCAGGGCAAGAATTTTATCAATTTGGGCAAGAAAATCGAAGCAAGACCAAAAACTGTCTCTCAATGAGACTGAGCACATAATATAAGCTGAAGTTAAAAAAAAAACTAGTAGGGGTAAGTGGTATATGCAGGGACGGGGTATAAGGTGGGACACGGTACTTATCTGCCAACTAACTTTCTTTAAAAAATCCAATAAAGCCACCTAGTATAGTTCATTCAATGGCGGACATGACAGTTCTATCATTTTGGTAAGTTGCTATTTTCGTTTTTGAGAAAATCGACTTCAAAGTTTCGGCTATACCCCCAAAAAATATTTGGGCAATAGTTTTTGTGCTTTATATTGTAACGGTTTGCAGAAATTGTGTGTGTAAGATAGCAAACGAAAGCTAAAACATCAGGCCACGTCGTGTGGTCATCTGGTGGAAAAATATGCAGTAGTAAAAAAAATCGGGCACAATTTGCAAGTAGAGGTCGCATGGTATATACTGGGACAAGGACAAGTGGTATGTAGTGGGACATGTCCCAGTATATACCACATGAATTCTTACAGTTCAGTCCATACATTGCGTTTTTTCTTATCTGTTTTTACTTGTATCTACTACTACTACTACTAATAACTCACTGCAGCACCAAGCCGCCTGAGGCCAACACAGCTACGCACGCTCCTCCTCCAACCTAATCTATTTAAAGCCTCCCTCTTTACACCCTCCCAGGAAGTTCCCATTTCCTTTAAATCCTTATTTATGACATCCTCCCAACCCAGACAAGGACGACCTGCTTTCCGTGTAGCCCCAGACGGTTGGCCAAAAAGGACAATCTTCGGTAATCTGTCATCCTTCATCCGTAGAACGTGGCCTAGCCATCTCAACCTTTCTTTCATTATAGCCCCAGAAAGCGGGATTGAACCACTTTCGTACAACCTACTGTTTGAAATACGGTCAGTCAGCCGGGTACCCAGAACAATCCGTAGGCAATTTCTCTGGAAAACATCTAGTAAATTTTCATCTGCTTTTCGGAGTGTCCATGCTTCAGAGCCATATTTGACCACTGTCATCACTGTAGCTTCCAATATTCTAATCTTGGTTTGTAGGCTTATCTTTCTATTCTTCCAAACTTTTTTTAACTGTGAAAAAACACCCTGAGCTTTAGCTATTCTACTTTTAACATCTTCACTGCTCCCACCATCTTTACTAATAATACTACCAAGGTAACTGAAGCTCCCAACCTGATCAATCTTTTCGTTACCTAAGGTCACCTGTTCATCTTCACTTATTCCTAACCTTAGTGACTTAGTCTTCTTAACATTAATTTTCAAGCCTATTTTAGCACCCTGAACTCGTAAAACCTCTAAAAATTCATTCATTTTGCTCACACTTTCATCTAATATGCTTAAATCATCAGCATAATCTAAGTCCAGGAGCGTTCTTCCTCCCCATTTGATTCCATGGTCTCCAATTGCCTTTCCTGTGCTCCTTAAGACGAAGTCCATCAAAATGATCCATATAAAGGGGGATAGAACACAACCCTGCTTAACTCCTGATTTAATACAAAACCAGTTGCTAACCTCATTTCCTACCTTAACCGCAGCAGTATTATTCTCGTACATAGCGCAAATCACTTTAATGTATTTTTCTGGTATACCATATAACGATAAGACCTTTGTTAACGCTGTTCTATCAACAGAATCGAAAGCTTGCTCATAATCGATAAAACTAAGGACCAAAGGTGTTTGACAACGAAGGGACTTCTCAATTATTAACCTAAGAGTGAAAACATGGTCGACACATCCTCTACCTTTTCTAAAACCGCATTGTTCTTCCCTTAAAACTTTGTCTACAGCATGTCTCAGTCTAAAAAGTATCATATTACTCAGTAATTTGCTACCTACAGAGACCAGACTAATGCCTCGATAATTCCGACATTCACTCTTGTCACCTTTCTTATACAGTGGTTTAATTAAGGTTTTCCTAAAATCATTGGGTACTTCCCCTTTTTCAAAAATCATGTTCATAATCTTCAGTAGCTTATTCCTAACCTCAGAGCCACCATATTTAAGGAACTCATTAATCATACTATCAGCACCTGGGGCCTTATTATTTTTTAATCCTTCTAGTACTGTCGCTAATTCTTCCTCACTAAACAAATCTTCCTTCACATCCAAGGTATCACAAACTTTTTCATTTTCATCTATATCTTTTCCTGCAACTGTATCTCGGTTTAGCACATTCTCAAAATGTTCCACCCATCTTTCTTTAACTTTTTCCTTATCACTAATTGTGACCCCATTTCTATCTTTAACTGGGACTAGTCCGGATCGGCTACTCCCTTTCAATTTATTAACATGCCAGTATAATATTTTACTATTATGCCGTCTAGCCGCATCTTCCAGATCCTCAGCAATTTTATCCATCGCCTCCATTTCACATCTCCTTAGTTCATATTTTAATGCTTTCTCCACTTTCTTTACATTCCTTTTGTTTTCATACGACCTATCGCTCAGATAATTCTTATACAAACCCCTTCTACTCTCTATTAAACCTAAAGCTTTTTCACTAATATTCCTAGTTGCTGTCTTAGCACTCTTCCCTAGGACACCATCAGCAACTTCACAAATTGTTTTTCTGAAATTATTCCATCCATCTTCCACATTGTCAAATTTTAAACCCTCAAGTTTAGTACTCAACTGTTCCTGGAATTTTTTTCTCAAATTTTCATCCTGAAGTCTACCAACATCATAACTTCCCGGGAGGGAGTTACTCTTCCGAAATTTCAGCTTTAAATTAACCTTAGACACTACTAGATGGTGATCTTTACTTTTAACATCAATAACGGCACTCCTATACACCCTAGTATCTTGTATTGATCCTGCTAGTCTTCTGTTTACAATAACATAATCAATAAGGTTTGCTGTCTTACCATCACGTGAATACCATGTCAACTTATGGGCCATTTTGTGACCAAACACCGTATTGGTTATAACTAGGTTGTTATACCTACAAAATTGCAAAAGCCTATAGCCATTACTGTTTTCTTTTCCTACACCAAAATTACCTAGGCTAGGATACCATCTATCCCTATTTCTACCAACCTGGGCATTAAAATCTCCTAGCAAAAACACCATATTTCTACCTGGTACCCTGTCTATTTGCTCCTGTAACTGTAAGTAAAATTCATCTGAGTCACTAGTATCTCCATCAGTTGGTTCAATGGGGGCATATACTACTATAACTGATACCCTAAACTTTTTAGTCATAAAATGAGCAATTAGTATTCTATTATTAATACCTTCCCAGCCTAAACAAGACTTAGCAGCTTCCTTATTCATCATGAGCCCTACTCCCTGTCTATGTACCCCATCCTTCCTTCCTGAGTAAACAAATTCTATGTCACCTAATTTCATGCTTCCTACCCCTGGGATATGAGTTTCTGAAACTCCTAATAAATCCAGTTCAAACCGTCTGAATTCGTCAGTCAAAATGTCGATGCGATAGTCATTTTTTAACGTCGTAACATTCCAAGTTCCAATTTTCATGTTCTTTAAATCTTTGAAATTATTTTGGCCTCAAGAAAAGCAGTGATCCCGGATACCAGTGCAGGATGGGGACCAACATATCTTCTCAAGTCTACACCGAAGCGCTTAAGCCGGCTTAGAACCGGACAGCAAGAAGTCCCTGGGACCTCCAGTAAGTTGGAGGCTTTGTGCAATCCTGGGCCCATCTTGGTCACAACATGGTTTTCAGCACTTGGCGATGCTCTTCTATCAACAAGAGTCGAAATCCTGCACAGACAGTCCCAAGCCTATTACCTCCGACTCATTATATATTCATGCCTACAAATATTATGCTACTACGGGGAGGCAGCCCATAGTAGATAAATTAGCTAGGAAGAGGTTTTTCAGCCCGAAAACGCCCATCAAAACAAACCAAGCCCAGAAAATTATCCAATAATCAGAATCCCGTACGAGTGCTGTGTTGTTTACTAGGCTATAATTTCCTCGAGGGGCGCCACTCCTCAAGTGGGAAAAATTGACCGCAAGTTTCCCAGTCTTGCAGGTACCCCGAAAGGGTCGAGGCAGCCCTTTACAGAGGCCGTTGTCCATAAATCTGGATCTTACGCCCTGCCGCAGTTGTCCTCCTATAGAGGATCCTCCCACGATGGTGTTCTGCTTCACCATGCAATTTAACCCATTACTGGGAGAAGGTTTGTAACTCATCTGACGCGTGAACACGGCAGTTGGCCCTGCTGAGTGTACATTTGAGGGGCCTTCTTCCTCCTCCACCTGAAATTATGACCCCCAGGGGAGGGTTTCCCAGTTTCTATTATGGGCCCCACTGGGACAAGGTCCTACTTGGCCTAAGCCTCCTATGGAGCTACTCTACCTATCTATAGGGCTTACATATATACATATATATATATATACATATATACACATACATATACATACATATACATACACACATAAATATACACATACACACATATACACATACATACACATATACTCACTAACGTGCAAATATATACCCTGAATTGGTATAGGCTAGGTCTGTATATGGTGAATATTAATTTCCTTTCTGATGCAAATGCACAATAACTTTGGATTCGGGATGCAATTCTGACTATAGAGATAAGTATTTTTCTTACTTGAAGTGTATGTGCAGAATTAGAAATTCTGCTGGTACTACAAAAGTAGACCTAAGTAGCCAATTTAGCCTGTCTGAAACATCTCACAAGCCAACACCTTATAAAAAACACCTTTGATAATTTAAATGAATAAGAAAACTTATTAGAAATTCTGCTGATACTGCAAAAGTAGACCTAAGTAGCCAATTTAGCCTGTTTGAAACATCTCACAAGCCAACACCCTATAGAAAACACCTTTGAGAATTTAAATGAAGAAGAAAACTTATTAGAGACTCTGCTAATACTGCAAAAGTAGACCTAAGTATCCAATTTAGCCTGTTTGAAACATCTCACAAGCCGACACCCTATAGAAAAACACCTTTGACAATTTAAATGAATAAGAAAACTAGTTAAAAACTCTGCTAATACTGCAAAAGTAGACCTAAGTATCCAATTTAGCCTGTTTGAAACATCTCACAAGCCAACACCCTATAGAAAACACCTTTGACAATTTAAATGAATAAGAAAACTAGTTAAAAACTTTGCTAATACTGCAAAAGTAGACCTAAGTATCCAATTTAGCCTGTTTGAAACATCTCACAAGCCAACACCCTATAGAAAACACCTTTGACAATTTAAATGAATAAGAAAACTAGTTAAAAACTCTGCTAATACTGCAAAAGTAGACCTAAGTAGCCAATTTAGCCTGTTTGAAGCATCTCACAAGCCGACACCCTATAGAAAAACACCTTTGACAATTTAAATGAATAAGAAAACTAGTTAAAATAGTTTTTACACATATACATATATATATATATATACATATACATATATATACATATACATATATATATATACATACATATATATATCAAGCCTAGCATTGGTGTCTTAGCTGTCCTAATCAAGCAATTAGCATGCCCAGAAGCAGAGAGAGAGAGAGAGTTATCACAGAACCAAAGTTACCACTAGAACACAATTCATCCAGTTGGACTCAACTTGAATATATTTAAAATCAGCATTAAAATGTGATTCTTTTGATGTAGCTATTGGTATCAAAATTCCATTTTTTAGAGTTTTGGTTACTATTGAGCAGGGTCACTCCTTACTACAGTTTGTTACCACAAACTGTTTGAAAAGGATGATAAAGTTTTAATTTCCAACCATTGTTTCATAAGTGATGATATACAACATGACACTTGTTTTGTGAATTACGTACAAAAAGAAATTTCAAAGTAGCTGAAAGAAAATCATCCCAAAATAAACCAATTTTATTTCACACAATAAACCAATTTTAATCCAGTTCATTATTTCACTGACGGCTGTGCTGGTCAATACAAAAATAGAAATAGTTTCAAAAACCTAACAAACCATCATGAAGACTTTAGAATGAAAGCCAAACATTCATTCTTTGCAACAAGCCACAGGAAATCAATATGTGATGGCTTGAGGGGAACTATAAAGAGAATTAGCCAGCCATCAACTTTCAGATGAAAATCAAATCAAGACAGCAACTGCAGTTTATGATTTCTGTAAAGTCAACATAGAAAAAATAAACTTTCACTTTATTGACAAAAAAAATTCTGAAGCTTTTAGATTGGAGTTAGCGTCACAATTTTTAAATGATGGTTTTAAAATTTTTCAATTATTTCAAACCACTAAATACAAATCAAATTGAAATAAGAAGGACTACTGATAGTCCTAATCCTACTCTAATGTTTTTTTTTATTCTGCTATGGATTGGGTCTGCATTCAACCATCTTTAAACCATTATGTGGCTGCAAACTACAATGGAAAGTGGTACTTTGGACTTGTTAGAACTGTGTTTCATGAAGAAGAAAATGCTGAAATTCTTTTTCTTCACCCTCCATGGCCTGCTGCCAGCTTTTACTGGCCTCAAGGAGAAGACTTGTGCATAATACCTTTGGAGCACATTATCAGTCAGTACAGTTGATCAAGCACTGTAATCAAGTAGCACTGGCAGAATGGACTACTTCAAAAAGAGTATCAGAAAAACAGAAGAGTGTTGGATGAAGTGGAAAAAATATAACAAGCAGAACTAATAATTACTGTAAAAGATATTGATTCTTAGACTTCAGTTTTTATTTTATTTCACATTTATTACAAGTAAGTAAACCACAAATTTATAATTTCTTAATAATATTCTACTTTTTGGAATATTAACTAAACATGTGAAAAAGCCATACATCCCCTCCGTTCACATGTCAGCCCATGCATCCAGGAGTACGCAAAAAAAAATGAACACTTTACCAGGTCCGAGACCTGAGATGTTGCAATTTCAGTAAATCCTAGCAGTGGTTTACAAATAAAAAATATATTCTGATTATAGTATTTTTATTATTTTTTGGAGTTGAGAAATGTTAGTGAATGTATTTTTTCTTGATTTTAAATATTTTGATCAAATATTATGCAAAGTTTCATGGTGATATATAAAATAGTTTTCAAGATAATATTTTAATAAGCTACAAGTTACATTGCAAGATGCAAAATTGCATTAAATTAAGAAAATAAAAAAATTTGTAGAAAAAAAAATATAAGAGATAGAGAAATAAAATTTGGTATTTATCAATAGGATTGTAAATGCAACAATTGTGCCAAGTTTCATCAAAATCTAAAGAGGTGGCTGTCATGACCTGGTGGACTTGACATGGAATGACCCACTGTCCACCACAAAATAAACTGATGCATCCCTACCCACATAAAAGATATCACATTTCTTATCCTTAGATATATCACTGTGATGATGGTCATTAATTAAGCAACTAGGATAGAATATAATGGGTATTTCAACTTTTGTGATTCATTTGTTATTTTGTTTTTTGACCCAATTTGAGGACCATTATTTACACTTTAAGTCTTCGTGAAATTCCTTACTCATATTTTTTTTACTGTGTGAAGACACATTATCAGTCAGACAATGATAGTTGATGAGCCTATCAGAACAATTGGTTATGCTGCTTCATTTGGGATAGCATAAAATGTTATATCATGAAATTTTGTTTAACCATAGAAGACTTGAACTGCTTAATAAACAACTCAAACTTCCAAAGAAGTAAAAAAAAACAAAAACAAAAAATGGGTAAATAGTACAGAAATAGAACAATAATGATAGGTGGTAATAAGCTTACCTAAGCTAGTAAAAAAAGGCAGGTTGGCATCAGAGAATATATTAGAAATAGAATAGTTTAACTAGTGATATTAAAATTATTGGAGACCCCCATGTATTTAGAAAAATCATTCAGTAACTGCTTTTTGTAGAATATGAGGTGTGACTGATTAATATATTTAATGTTGGGTTATGTTGATATGATGTTCCTGGAGGCAAAGTAAATAAATGATTTTTTTAATATTTATTGTTTAGTGTGATTATATTAGTTATGTCAGTGGCCAAGTATTCTTTTTGATTAAAGGATTTTGTTTTCTCTACCTCTGCTGTGGAAAGACTTTGCTTTTTTTAGGGAGATAGCAATATTTTTTGGCATATTATGAGTTAAATCAATAAATCCTTCTCCTTTCAATAGGGCCTAGTATACAAGAGATTGCAAGATTCACCAAGTGAAATAACTGTCTGAAATAACTAAACTGATTTATAGGGTCATTGTCTTAAAAATTTTCATATGGGAAAGGGTAAAATAAGGTAAAACCTATTTCTGAGCAATACGCCCATCCATTCAACTTCTGTACAGGTAACTTTGTAAAAAAAATCCTGCATACATTCCCAACTCTCCCTTCAGGATAAAACTATGAAGCTAACATAAGGAACCCAATACGAATTTTAGAAAAGCTATTATAATGGTAAGCTTCCTATTCTTGCTTCTAGTTTACAGTTGGACCTACTCCAACTGTAGAAAAAATACTAACATTCTGACAACTTATTAGCCATTCTTGAATTAATGGACATCAAGGAATGAATTAATAAATCATTTTACAATACAGTGTGGTGTTTATTTAGAGCAGGAGTACTTATATACTAACATCCAACTAAGTTTTAAAATAATTTTCTAAATAACAGTTGGCAATAATGACACCAAAGTTGTCTATTTACAACCATTTAAATTAGCCACCTAATTAATTCCCCATGTGTCCCTTACAAGAAATACTAAAATCTAAATTACAAGAGGATACAAACGTTCAACATTTATATTTTTTTTATCAGATTTGACATCAGAATAGAAGAAAATGCCACAATTTCCAAGAGCTAAGTGGGAGGAATATTCTAATTCGGTTGCTGAAAAGAAAGTTGACCAGCATTTCATGATTAAAGCAGCTATTGTAGACCTAGAGGCTGGCTTACCAATTAGGGCAGTGGCGGAGAAACACGGAGTGTCACGTTCAGCCCTTCACAGACACTACCAAAAGTATTCAAAACTCAGTGATGACGAAAAAGCGAATTACAGTGGTGCTCAAAAGTTCGAATTTGCTACTATTTTTACGCCTGAAGAGGAAGCATTGCTCTCTCAATACCTGCTGCAAGCGAGCAGAATGTGTTATGGTTTGACCAGTCGAGACACCAGAACCCTTGCTTACAACTACACCGTTGCAAACAACAAGACTGTCCCAGACAGCTGGATAGACTCTAAAGAAGCCGGTATAGACTGGTTAGCTGGATTTCGGGCTCGAAACCCAGAGCTTTCGCTTAGAAAGCCAGAGGCAACAAGTTCGGGGCATGCCACAAGCTTTAACAAGCACAATGTACAGGAGTTTTTCTCCAACTTGCAGTCAGTTTTGAAGAAAACTCCATTTACAGCAAGCGACATATTATACTGTGATGAAACCTCAGTCACCACTGTTCATGTTCCTCCAAAGGTTTTTGCCGAGAAGGGTAGAAAAATAATGGGCAAAGTAACCTCAGCTGAGCGTGGCGTGATTGTGACTATGGATGGAACCATCTCTGCCAGCGGGCAGTACCTTCCCCCAACCTTATATTCCCACGCAAGAAATTTCAGCCTCACATGCTGACTGGTGCTCCTGCTAACTCTGCTGGAGGAGCCTCGCCTTCCGGATGGGTGAACCAAGAACTGTTTCTGGAATATCTCAAACATTTCAAGACTTACTCGCATGCTTCCCCTGAAAGCCCGAAGCTTCTGATAATGGACAACCACGAGTCCCACATCTGTTCTGCAGTTGTGCAGTTTGCGAAAGAGTCTGGTATCACTTTACTAACAATACCATCTCACTGCAGCCACAGGTTGCAGCCATTGGACATTTGCGTGTATTTTCCCTTCAAATGCCAATACAACAAGGCTATGGACAACTGGATGCTGTCCAACCCAGGGAAGACCGTGACGATATACGAGATTGCATCTCTTGTTGGCCAAAGCCTCCCCGTATCTTTCACGCCAAACAACATAATGAGGGGCTTTGAGAAGACAGGGATATGGCCTTACAATTGAGACATCTTTACAGAAAATGATTTTCTAACCTCTGCTGTAACTGAAAGACCTGCACCTGATGCTTTGGATCCAGTTGAACCTGGAAACAACCCGGCCGAAACCCCAAATACAAGTGGGCCTGAACAATCCTCTACACCCGTTTCAGTTCCTGTGACGCCAGAACAAGTTCGGCCATACCCTAAAGCCAAGCCGCATGAACTGAGCGGAAGAAAGGCTCTACAAAGATTCTTACTGACACTCCTGTGAAAAGACAGATTGAAGAACAAGAAGCCGAAAGAAAAGATAAGAAAGCACGGGGTGGCAGGGCTAGAGGAAAAGTTGCGACTGTTGGAAGAGCTGGAAAAGCAAAAAAAGACCAGACAACAAAAAAGCTATTTGTGGATTCAGAAGGAAGTGATGATGAAAAAATGATTCTTGATGATGATAGTGATGACTCGATGAAACTAGGTGAATTGGAAGATGATAGTGAGAAAGAGGAAGAGATCTTTGACAGTGTCTCTACAGGAGATTTTGTTAAAGTTGTTTACAAAGGAGAGTATTTTCCTGGTCTGTCCAAGAGAAAACCGAGAACACTGTCAGAGTGAGTGTCATGTGCATGGCCGGTCTAAGAAAGTGGAAGTAGCCGGACCGAGAAGACTCAATATTTTATCCAAGGGAAGACATTTTGAAAAAGTTGTCGCCTCCTACCCCAGCACCCGGTACAGCTTCCAGAGCAGCGTCATACTTCGTGTTTGCTGACTGGTAGTCTAGTCTTGTGCCTAAGATATTTTTACTTTTGAAGTCGAATTTTTAATGTAGTTTTTATACAATGAATAGTCGAAGTTTTCTACCAATACATGAATCTTTTTACTATAGGCCTATCCCAGAGTATACCACCCCGTGTCCCAAGATATACCACCCCCCGTACTTAGTGGGACAAATGGTATAAGCAGGGACACCCCCCTTTTTTTCTTCTAGCTATACAAGAAAAATCTGGAAAAATCACAGTTTATGCAGCAGTTCCGGGGCTTTCATTTGAGCCATAAACCATTTTTCTACTTCAATGTTAACCATGCATTTTGGAGGTTTTCCAAAATCCGTCCCTGCATATACCACTCTCCCCTGCCTTTATCAGCAACTTTATATATGACTTTCCAAAAATTATTCCATCCATCTTCTACACTGTCAAGTTTGAAACTATTGAATTTGATATTTAACTGTTCTTGGAAATTTTCTCTCAAATTATCATCATAAAGTTTACTAAAAGCATACCTTCCTGAAATGTAGTTATTTTTCCTTAATTTCAGCTGTGAATTAGCCATAAACCCTACTAAACAGTGATCTTTACGTTTAACATCAATAACAGTACTCCTATATGCCCTTGTATCTTGTATTGATCCTAACAGTCTTTAGTTTACAACAACAAAATCTATTGGATTAGCTGATTTACAGTAATTTGAACACCATGCAAAGGTATAGGTCATGTACAACTAAATAATGTATTGGTTATAACTATAGTTGTAATACCTATAAAATTGCAGTAGCCTGTAGCCATTACTGTTTCTTTTTCTTTATCTAATTTACCAAGTCTAGGATACCATCTATCCTTATTTCCACCAATCTGGGTGTAAAATTTTTTATAACACCAAGAACTAGATAGTTAACTTCAAAGACCACACTTCCTTTCCATGACAAAAGTATAACAGTAATCATCCTATTTTTACCTGTAATACTATATAGTTTAATTATTTTTCTGAATTTCGCTCAAGAGATTGTGATTATCCAGAATATAATAGCCCCTAAAAAATTCTGACTGTTTTAAATACATTGCTATTCAATATTGGAGCTTATTCTAAGATGTACATGTAAAGCTTTAGTCTAATCTTCGATAATACTGTTCAATCCTAAACAAAAGATTAGTTGGATAGTTGAACAGTTAAATCCTTGTAAAGTTTATAACATACAATCTAAGAGGTACACTGCTTCATCATAGAATTTGTTAAAATCTGTGCAGTATGTATATGATTTTAGTTTTCAAAGATTGTAGTTGGTTATTCCCAACTAGTCTAATCTTACATATCAACCAATCTCAACTATTTATGTTTGAGATTAGAAGCCTGTTGTCAATACATTAAAAAAATATTTTTTTAATCAAGAAATCTAACTGAGATTAGATCTGGCCAAGCAAAACTAGAGTTAAATATACAAAAATAAAGGCTCTAATTTGCTGCTACTTTTTTTAGTATAATTACCAAAATGCAGAAAGTTATCCAAGCCAATAGCCAAGATAGAATGTTACAAATGACTTTTCTCAAGCTTATATCTTTCTTCTTATTAAATTAACAGTAACCCATCAGTAGAAAGAAAAGTTTTATTATGAACAAGAGCTAAGAGCTCATATGGCGCTTGTGATAAGGCAAGAAGAGCTAAGAGCGAAGAGCTCATGGTATGAGCTCTATCAAAATTCTAAGAATCAACAGATTGACTTAAAAGGAAAATCAGAGACTTAATGCCAGTCAGGATTAAAAATAAGACCTCTGAGTAATGATGTCCTTCTAAATATCAATATTCATTAAGATCCAATCCCACACTTGTAAGTTATAAATACCTAATTTTTCCTCTCCCTTTAGCCCCCCAGATGGTCAAATCTGGGAAAACGACTTTATCAAGTCAATTTGTGCAACTCCCTGACACGCCTACCAATTTCCATCATCCTAGCACATCCAGAAACACCAAACTGGCCAAATTACTGAGCCCCTCCCTCCAACTCCCCCAAAGAGAGCAAATCCGGTACAGTTACATCAATCATGTATCAAGGACATTTGCTTATTCTATCAACCAAGCTTCATCCCAGTTCTTCCACTCCAAGTGTTTTCCAAAATTTCCCCCTCCAACTCCCCCAATGTCAAAAGATCTGGTTGGGATTTGAAATAAGAGATCTGAGTTACGAGGTCCTTCTAAATATGAAGTTTCATGAAGATCCAATCACTCCTTTTTAAGTTAAAAATAAGTCATTTTTTCTAGTTTTTCAGAATACCCCCCCCCCAATAGAGCGGATCCGTTTTAATTATGTAAATCATGTATCTATGACTTCTGCTTATTTTTCCCACCAAGCTTCATCCTGATCCCTCTAATCTAAGCATTTTCTATGATTTTAGGTTCCCCCACCCAAACTCCCCCAATGTCACCAGATCTAATTGGGATTTAAAATAAGAGCGTTGAGACACTATATCCTTCTAAATATCAAATTTCATTGAGATCAAATCACCTATTTTTAAGTTAAAAATACCTCATTTTTTTCTAATTTTTCATAATTAACCCCCCCCCCCCCTAATTACCCCAAAGAGAGCGGATCTGTTCCACTTATGTCAATCATGTATCTAGGACTTGTGCTTATTTTCCAAATAAGTTTCATCCTAACCCTCCACTCGAAGTGTTTTCCAAGATTTTAGTTTTCCCCTCCCAGCTCCCCCCCCCCCCAATGTCCCCAGATCCGGTCAGGATTTAAAATAACAGCTCTGAGACATAATATCCTTCTAAACATCAAATTTCATTAAAATCTGATCAACTATTCATAAGTTAAAAATATTTCATTTTTTCTATTCTTTCCAAATTAACAGGCCCCCCACCCCCCTCCCCAATGGTCAAATTGAGAAAACGACTATTTTTAATTTAATCTGGTTGGTCCCTGATATACCTGCCAAATTTCATTGTCCTAGGTCAAATTGGGAAATTGACTATTTCTAATTTAATCTGGTTGGTCCCTGATATGCCTGCCAAATTTCATTGTCCTAGCTTACCTGGAAGTCCCTAAAGTAGCAAAACTGGGACTGACAGACAGACCAACAGAATTTGCAATTGCTCTATGTCACTTGGTTAATACCAAGTGCCATGAAAATTCAATGAGAACATAAATATTTGGGGTATATATCTAAAAATCAAAGGGGAAAGTGGTATTAAAAAAAGGCAGTACACTTTTATGAATGATAGTATTTAAAATAGTTTCCTTACTTTTAAAGGGCATTAGTGTATAATTAAGTCTGTTCAAAGGAAAAACTATAAAATTCTGAGAACAGCGTTTTTCAAAGCTGACATACTTAAAGCATTCCTAAAATGGCTTCAATTTACCCCCTACCCCTCCCTTAGACAGACAAATTCATACCATAGTTTATATTTCCTATGAATTTTTGTTTCTTGTTCTGTCACTCTTTCCTAAAAAATAGATTTATAAGCAAAGAAGCATTGGTGAAATATAAAAATGGAAAATGACCCAAAAATGTTTAATTTGGGCCATATATTTACAAATTAGGCAGGAGTGGAATAAAGTAGTGATACAATGGAAAAAAACAGTAAAGAATTGAGAAACAACAATAATACAAGCCAGTGAAAAACATAGATAACAATGAAAATATTTCAGTCAAAACCTCCACTTGACAACCCTCAGTGCTGAATATTAAAATAAAAACTACTGACAAAAACCAAAGATAATATAAAAAAAAACTTTGAAACAAACACAAAAACTAAAATATGAAGATCTACTCAAAGTAATGGTGAAAGAATTACCCTTTCACCAAAACAGCACTTTAAAAGGTTCTTCATAATTTCCTATACATTTGTCTTACCTTTATTTTGCAAATGTTGCTTTTATGGTGATAAATCAGTGAACAAAAAGGCAGTCTAATCAAGAAACAGAAAAAAAGAAGGGAAATGAAGAATTTGTAATATATATTTAGGGAGTTGTAAGGTATTGTACAGAACTTTTGGAAAAGATATAAGTACATATTTTAGGATTTCTTAAGTGGTTTTCATTACTGTAAATGGTTTCATTCTCAATAGCCTTGATTGTGTACCCAATTCATTTGTTTCATTTTTAAACAGAGATGTGTCTAACACTATGCTGGTAGCCTGTCAGCCTACAACTGGGGCTATTGAAAAGGAAATATGTTAATATTAAGAAAATATTACTTTATATTAATGAAAAATTTTAGTTCATATAGCCTACTTTGAGGGTGCTACTACCATACTTTACTCCCCCTCTCCCCCCATTTAAAAATAAACAGTATAGATTACATATTTCCAGTGCACTTTCCTGTTTCATAGTTTCATTATTGTTTATTCAATTTGTGGATGTGAAGTTGAAACAAGGGTCTATAACCATAAAACCCATATCCTAGGAAAATGCATAGGAAATCTAATTTGGCCCATATATTTGCAAATAAGGGAATAGGTCATAGAGGAAACAACAATTTGCCTACATATTACAAAGAAAATTTTGTTTTGTTAACTTACTTCTTTTTCAACATTTTGAACTGTAGACTAAAACCCAAGGCTGAAGCAAGTCTAGCCACATTTAGCTCAGAAATAGAATTCTGCAGCATATTTGGGAAAATTCTAGTTAATTGACTTCTCGCTATCTCAGAAAGGGTTTAGGCTAGGAAAATGAAACTTTCAGGGATAAATCTACAGACTAAAGTATGTCACGGGAAGGTATTTTGAAGCAACTACCTCCACTCCTTCTCCCTCTAGAGGGGCTTGACCTTTAATAACCTTTAAAAATATGTGTGTTACAAAAGTGAAACCTTGCAAAATAGGTCTTCTGCTTAATTGAAGTACAACAGAATTGTTTTCGGCTTCATAACTTTGCTCAATTTTATTTTACAAGGTTTTAAAGATATGCAAATATATTTCTTAAATTTTGAAAAAAAAACATTGATTTTGCTAAAAATTCTATTCAAATAACAGGAATTGCATTTTCAGAACTAAAGGCAGAGAAAAAGCAACTAGTAACTGAATATTAATGTAAAATGTTGTTTTGTCAAAATTTCAATAGGTATAGACCTGTCATGTAGGCAAATTTCAGGGCCCTCAAGAGAGAGAAGGAGTGGAGGTGGGTACTTTAAAATACCTTCCTGGGACATAATTGAGCCTGTAGACCCATCCCTAAAAGTTTCATTTTCCTAACCTAAACCCTTTCCAAGATAGATATGCACAGCTTGGGCTGTGCATTTGAGCATTAGGGTGAGATTTGAAGGCAAAGTATAGTGAAATCACAGGAAAAACATGTTAGCCTAACAATAACTAGGCTAGTTTCTTCTTAAAAACCCTATTTTCTAGACTTCTAGCCAAAAACGGAATTTTGCATTGACTGTTTAAGAAAGAACTATTAGCAGCCTATTCCAAAAAAAATCATTAGCAACCTACCTAAATAAAATAATTTAGCTTATTTCTTTCACTGCAGCGTGCTTAGCCTGCTGCTCTTTTCTTTTTAGAAACACCCGGCGGTAGCTAAGTTTAGTAAAGGTAGCGCTGTGAACAGAAAAACCCGACGAATATTCGAGATCATTCGATATCAAGTCATTTTTTAATATAGTGTTTCGAGCAGTGGTTCTGACATTTTTTTTTTTTTTTTTCTAGCTCACGAACCAATTTTCTTTCTAAGAATTTTTCACGATCCCAGCCTGACTAATAAACTACAAATAAGGAAAATAGGAAATTTTGAATTTTAATGAATGAATGGTAAACAGTGGCGTAAAAATAAAATAGTTTGGGGAGAAATATTTATTGAAATTGTAATATTTGTTTTAAAATAAAATAAAATAAATGAATGACTTAAAAAAAACAATAGGATAATGCAAGGGAAATCATACTTCAACCAATGTTTGTAAACATCAAATACAAAGCTCCACGAATTTAATGTGTAGTCAGCACCGAATTAACACAAAATCAAATAAGAAGACGGATAAGCAATCAATACCTTTTGTATCCATAATGCTGACAACAAATTGTTATTGATTTCGAAGCCTATTTCTTGTAAATATTTTTGTAAATAATTTTTTATTTGTAATTTAATTGTAAATATATTTTTTGTAAATAATTTTTGTAATAATTTAGCATCTCACCGTTTTTCAAAGGATGTCAGTGAATCCCCTCCTTCTCGGTATAAAATTTACCCAGGGAATTTTCCCCAATCAAAAAATGTCCCTGCAATTCAAATTAAAAAATACAATATTTAATGATGGGTAAACTTTATAGTCTATGGCCTTAAACACAAGAATTAATAGGGGTCATGTCAGTCCCAAAGGCACAGCTGAAAGACTTGTCAACTAAGCTGAAAATAATATCTATTTAAGAAATTTTATCAGATATCTTGAGGGAAAACATTGGTGTGAAAAAGGGACTGTTTGCCTTTCAATCTTTTTGGTCATAGGCAGTGCCCCTAATATACGAAATAGCTTCTGTTTGCTTCAAAATTTGATATTGCTTCTTTTGAAATATTTTAGTTGAATGTTTCTAAGTATTTACCATCTCACCATTTTTCAGAGGATGTCAGGAACCGCCCCCCCCCCCTCTTTGGTGTAAAATTTACCCAGGGAATACTCCTCATTAGAAAAATGCCCATGCATTTCAAAATAAAAGATACAATGTTTAACGATGGGCAAATTTTATAGCCTACGGTTTTATACCCAGAAATTGATAGGGGTCATATCATTCCCAAAGGCAGAGTTTAGGGACTTGTTAACTATTCAGAAAATAATAGCCATTTAAAATTCTTTATCAGATATCCTTGTGTAAAACATATTTGTGAAAAACTGACTATTTGCCTTTCAATTTTTTGGTCATAGGCAGCGCAATAGCACTGCCAGAGTAAACAGCGATGTGGGTACAATGAATTATTATTCTTTTTTGTTGGTCGTTTTTGGTTTATTTGAGACCAGGGCACTTTGCATCGAAGGAGTGGTCGTAGAAACTTCGAAAAAGGCTAATCCAATTGAAAATTGAAAGGGCTAGTGCGTTTTTAAAAGGGAAAAGTAAGTGGAGGGTATCTAGCCCTTTTTTTATTCCCACTATTTTCCCCAAATTCAAAAATGAAATATTTAGGGCTTCCTATCTATGACTCTAAAGCATAGAAGATTACAATAGTAGAATTGGTTGGCACCCATGGAGCGCTATTTTGATTCAATGAATGTTTTGCTTTTGTATGTTTTAATTGTTTTAAAGTAAGGTGAAGTGTTACAAAGTTTTTTGTGTAGTTTTTTAGGTCTTTCTCTTTTTCCTCTTTTCTTTTATTCACATTATACTCCGTTTTTCATGTATATTATAACGGGTTATAAATAAATTAAATTCAATTCAATTCAATTATCAAAACTTTTAGATAACCATTTTTTTCAACGTAGTTGGAAGGGCCAGTCATTATGTCTGTGGGGATTATCCCCCCTCTAAAGAAAAACCCTCAGGGCAAGGGCTGCAAGTTACGCCCTGGGGGCAAATAAGGTTTATATAGAAAGGGTGATTATATAAACTTCAGAGGGAGTTCATTGGAGCAACAGTCAGAAGTTCTAGTCCTTTTTACAAGATTCTGAGTGATTGGACTGCAGGTAAACCCCCCTCCCACACCTCGTATTTTTCCAAAATAGATCTGGTAGAAATTTTGAGATGGCCATTTGTTTTCATAGAAACTTGGAAAAAGGCTCTTTCGATTAGACATTGACGAAGTAAGTTCACTTTTTAATCGTTGAAAATAATTAGAGAACAACGAACCCCTCTCCAACGCCCACCATTTTACCAGACATATCCAATTTTAATTTTGAGATAGCCATTTTGTTCAGGTTATTTAAAAGATCTACAAATTGGGTCTTTAAGGATAAAAGCCCCCCCCCCCCACAGCTCTCAGGGTAAGGGCTGTAAGTGGTGTCCTGGGGGCATATAAGGTCTTCTTTTGAAAGGTTGGTTGTATAAACTTTGAAGGAGGATCATTGGATTTGTGACCAGAAGTCCTATTACCCTGTTTAAGATTCAGTGTAATTGGACGGTGGAAACCCCCTCCCGAACACCTTGCATTTTCCCGAATTGTATAGGGTAGAAATTTTGAGATGACCAATTTGTTGTCACTGAAACTTCAAAAAATGCTCATTCGATTGGAAATTGAAGGGACTAGTGCCACTTATAAATTTCAAAAATTATTGGAGGGCAACTAACCCCCCTCCCAAGCCCATACCCCCTAACACATCCAATCAAATTTTGAGATAGTCATTTTGTTAAAAGGTCCAGAAAGTATGTCTTTGATGACACCCCCACCCCCAAAGAGCCCTCAGCGCAAGAAATAATTATGCCCTGGGCATAAAAATAATTCTATGTTTTAATAGAAAGGATGGTTGTATAAAATTTGGAGAGGGTCATTGGATTGGTCATCAGAAATTCTAGTGAGGCTATTTAAGATTCAAAGTGATTGAAGGGTGGATTCCACCCCACTCCCCACCTCGTATTTTCCCAAAATGTATCTGATAGAAATTTTGAGATGGCCATCTCTTGGCATTAAGGCTCATTCGATTGGAAATTGAAAGGACCTCTCTTAATAGTCAAAATAGAATAGAAGGCAACAAGCCCCCCCCCCCCCCCCACGCCTGTCAATTCCTAAAACACATCTAATAAAAATTCGGAGATGGGCATTTTGTTCAGCGTAGTTGAAAATTATGTCTTTGAGGTTTACATCCCCCCCCCCACAGCCCTCGGCGTAAAGGTTGTAAGTTATGCCCCTCGGGCAAATAAGGTTTTTATGGAAATTGCGGCAGTATAAACTTCGAAGGTGGCTCAATGGATTGGAAATCAGATGTTCTAGTACTTTTTAAGAGTGAAAATGATCATAGATATCCCCCCCCTGTCCTATTTTCTAGAAGTGCATCAAAATTTTTGAGATAGCCATTTGGTTAAAAAGAGTCCAAATATCATATAATAAGACCTTTGGGAAGGAAGAAATCCTCTAGAGACTGGAATAAGGGTTGAAAGTTATGCCCCAGGGTTATAAGTTATGTCCCAGGGTTATTTAACGTTTTCATAGAAGGAGTGATCATGTGAACTTTAGAAGAGGTTCATTTGAGTTGATATGTATAGTTCTAGCTCCCTTTTTAGAGTCAAAAATGATGGAAAGCAGTTAGCCCCCCGCCCTGATATCCTGTGTTCCTAACACGCATTCAATTGAAATATTGAGATACACATTTTGTAAGCAATAACAAAAAAATCATGTAACAATGTCTTTAGGGTGGACAAAATCCCCCAGAGCCCATGAGCAAGGGTTGTAAGTTATGCCTGGGACATATAAGGTTCATATGGAACGGGTAGCCGTATAAACTTGCGATCGGAAGGAGCTCATCTCATTGGAATTCACACGTTTTACTGCCCTTTTTAAGAGTCAAAAGTGAATGGAGGGCAGCCAGCCATCCCAAGCCTGTCTTTCCCCAAAATATATCTGACAAAAATTGAAAGAGAGCTATTTTGTTTAGAATTAATGAAAGACCCAGTAATTATATCTATGGGGATGTCCACCACCCCAGAGTCCTCGGGACAAGGGCTGTAAGTTAGACAATCCGTTCATTTTTTACACTTAGTATATGTTTTATACTATGTATGTTTAACACATAGTGTTTTATGGGGGGGGGCAAACACCGGGGGTAAATACCTAGAACCCTTCTCGACAGCATAGGCCTATACTTGTGTAAAAAATGAGCAAATTGTCTAACTTGCAGTCCTTGTCCTGAGGACTCTGGGCTCGTTGGTGGTTCTAAGCGTTAATTTCCCTGGAAAATACCCCCCCCCCCCCCCACCACCATGGAAAATATCCCCGTGGAAAATATCCCCGCGCAAAATTAACCCCCCCCCCCCAGAAAAGACCCCAAAGGAAGATACCCCCCTCCCCCATGGCCAATACCCCCCGTAAAAATAAGGCTTTCTACATTTGATAACTTTAACTGATCTTTGTTTTTTTTTTCTATGGAGGGAAGACATTTTGGTACTTTTTGTTATACGCCACTCACTCAAGTTTGCGCTGTGTAAAACCCAAGAACAAACCAGTTTCTTCGTTAGTTTCTTTCAGTTTAGTGTAAAACAAGACATAGACAAGTGATAGAAAAGATAGGAAATATATAATTTTCAGACAACGATTGGAAACATTTGCACATGAGGGGGAGGTTAAAGTAATTGGACAGTCTGAAGTCAGAAAACCATTTTTAATTTTTCACGGGAAGAGAGCCGGATTTCCCAGTATTATTTAAGAAACGATCAGGAATTAATAAAAATGACAAGTTTTTTCAACTGAAAGTAAGAAGCAACATCAAACCTTAAAACAAACAGAAATTATTATGTATATGAAAGAGGTTGCCTCCTCCTCAAAACCTTGCTCTTTACACAAACAAGTTTTTTTTATAGAATGTTAAAATAAACCTTATCATTCTAATTGTTGTGTTTCAGGAATTGTTCTTAAAGATATAGGACATAAAGTCACAATTCAGTCTAAAGAGCAAAATCTTGTGGAAGGGACACCTCCTTTCATATGCGTAATAATTTCTTTTCATCGTAAGTTTTGATGATTTTCCTTAATTTTTTAAAATTTTGATTTCTGATCGTTTTTAAATACCAGGAAATCGGACTCTCTCTTCTTGAAAAATTCCAATACTTGTGTATTATACGTCACTCACTCAGGTTTACGATGTGTAAAATTGGAAAAGAAACCGGTTTCTTTGCTAGTTTCTTTCAAAGCAAATTTTGAAAATTTTACACATAAAACGAAACAATTCCCAACTTGTCATTTTGTAAAACAAAATGTCATTCTTCACTAAATTCGTGATTTTCTCGGTATTTATTTTTTTAACATCCTGATTTTGTCAGAAATGCCGTAAGTAGGGCACTGTCTTCAAAGTAAGGAATTTACACAATTATATAAATTTCATGCAAATTTCATGCTTATTCAACTAAGTAATCTGCTTGAATGCATATATGGATTTTTTTTTCGTTTCATCGCATCTGATGTGAACTGACCGATTTGAAAGAAGTTTGTTTGCGAGGCGTCTTTCGGTTATAACTGGCAAAAAACTAATCTCTAGTTTTTGAGATTTCAAGATTGAAACTTTTTAATTAAAAATGAAATATTTTAAGTTGTTCAGGGGTCTTAAGAACACCTGTAAAAATGCAAAAAAAGAAAAAAAATCCGGATTAACAATGCAATACGAAAAGAATGCAAAATTCATACTTAGCAAAAATGGGCTTCGTTTTTAAGAAAACACAGAAAAATATAAAAAAATTCGAAATATTTTGTGATTAGCGATTCAATACGAAAAGAATGCAAAATTTATATACTCATTCAAATAGCCAAGGCAAAGCTTGCAAAAATGAGCCTCTTTTGAATGAAAACTTCATCCATTGACGCACTGTAGACCCGGTTTCTTTCATTAGTCACAGACAGACAAAATTAAGTGACATAATAGATGAGATATATATAATTTGGGCTATATATTTGCGTATTAAGGGAGGTAGGGGGTAAATATTTTGACAGTTTGAACATGTGGCGTAATTTCGTAAAAACACTGGATGAAAGGGGGGGGGGGGCAAAGTTGGAGCCAATTTTTCCAAATCAAGGGAAAATGAAAAGCAAAAACTATAAAAATAAGTCATTTGAAGGTACTATTTAGTACTATAAAATAACTATAAAGGTAAATATATATTTAAGAAAAATGATCTGTTTCTGTGGATGCTTAAATTCTGCAGGATAATCTTAGTTTTTGACAAGATTTTGGAAGGAAAAAATTAAGCTGGGGACAAACTAGGTCTGTAAGGCAACTGAGGTCTGGGAGGGACCGTTCCTTCCTGCCCCATAGCAAATTACGCCCCTGATTGTGAAGTTAGAAAACAATTCTTACTTCATTATATGCAGATTAAATGTACCTAACGCATCGTGCATTCACACCCACTATATTTACCCCTGCCCCCCCTAATGTGCAAATATATAGCCCGAATTTGTTTCTAAAGCAGAATATTTTTATTCTACTTAGGTATATTTATTAGGAATAACCTAATTTTCGTTCTTGAGTGTTGTCGCTATAACAGATAAGTACCCTGGATAAATATATCATCCTAACTTCATTGATTGACTGAGGACATGGTGCTTTCTTAGCTAAGTCTGGCATTGTTAATAAGAGGAGGGGGAGTGATTGAAATTTTAGATAGAATTAGGGAAGTACATTTTCGTCATAAGCCCTTTTTGGGTAATTTTATTAAAAGAGATTTAATGTCCCCATACCTCATGATTTTAACAACTTTTTTCCATCTTCTCGACAAAATCCTAACATCCCCCCAAGAGTTTCCATGGTTTGGCACCCCTGTTTTATGAAGTAGTGAGGAATATCTTTTTAAGTTCGAACTGAGAAATCCCTCAGAAAACCCAGCTGATTTTTATTATTCGAATGAAACAGTCCGCCTACTAAAGACACGCCAAAACAAAACACCTTTTCAGAACGGAAATCCCCTAAGTGGAAGCACACTGCTTATTAATTTTTTATTGATACAAATAAACAGGTTAGACAGGCTTTGTATGATGAAGCCAGAGTCAGAGTCTGCGCGTCAGAGTCTGGACTCTTTCCAACATGCATTCTTTGGTTCGGAATCATCTTATCTGACTTAATACTTTTTAGATTGCAAGTCAGTGAATGCGGAATGATTTTACTTTTAGATGCGAGTTCCTGTTTTGTTTTCTTCTTCAGAGTATTGAAATGTGGAATAAACACAGTTTAGGGTTATAGTCAACAGACTGATATTGGGGGTAATGTTTTAAAAATAACGGATTCTTCTGGCTGCTTAGAAATAATCCTACCCCTGTAGTAAAAATTGGATCATGAGTCAAAATTTAACATTTATGTGTCAGAAATGAACTATCCCACCCCTATATATACCGATTCAGGTATGTACTTGCACATTAAGGGAGATAGGGGTAAAGTTCAAGTTTACCTCTATAGTCAGAATTGCATCCTGAATCCAGATTAAACATTCATTTAGGCCACAACGGAAATAAACTTTTACCCCTACCCTATATACCAATTCAGGTTATATTCCAATTCAGATTATATATTTTTACATTAGGGGTGGAGGTGGGGGGTATCTTAAAAATATATTAACCTAAGAATGGAACTATCAAGAATGAAGCGTATTAGGAAAACCAATTCATGCATCATGGTGTGCCGAAAATTTTTAGATAACACATTTAAAGGAGCTTCCACTAGCCTATACTTCAACCTAACCTGTTCAGTTCCGAGCGGGATGGGGCCACTGGGCAATTGCTCCGAGTGCTGTGGCTTAGAAGGCGTCGAGACGGGAGAATGACTATTTTTTCTAAATTTTCACTTTAATTTGGCCTTATTTTTCATATTTTTGAGTTGGGAAGCACGGGGAGGGGGCTATAATTAATTCTTCCCCTGACACCATCAACCCCCTAATTCCTAATTTCCTAATGTGCATATATTTCGCATAAATTATTGCTTGGGTCAATCCCTAGAGGAGTGGTCTCAAACTTATTTAGACCCTGTGCCCCTTGTTACCCAAATAACATTTTAGGTAGCCTACACATCAGTTTACCGCTACCAAGTAAACTATAGCTATAATATAGGCCCAAGTGAAATTGCATCCTAGAGGTAAAGAGTTGTTTATTTTTTTGTTAACCGGGCCACGTACCCCCTAAAAGATTTGCTTACCCTCAAGAGGTGCGCGTACAACAGTTCGAGAACATCTGGCCTAGAGAACTAACTGTAATGCAGGTTTGAATTTTGCTCAAAGTACATGCAAACTAAAACAAAATATGCATATTAATTTTGGCAAAGTTTCCCCCCATATAAAGTTTTCTTTGGAAACCCCACCGAAAATAATTCCCTCGAAAAATATCTGCATACTTCCCAATAACCAATAAACTACGTAAACACTAGCCAAAGTTCAAAGCTTTTAGCCATTGCCTCGCGGGTGTTGAGGGGTCAAGTTATCTTCAGAAACGTAGCTATTAAATCTTTTAACTATTTTTAACCAAAATTGGTTAAGACCTTTCTCCAGGGTCTTTTGGGAATCGTGTCATCTCCAGAGCCATAGTTATTTAGCATTTCAACTATGCTGAACGAAATAGCTATCTCAAAATTTTCACAGGATGATTCTGAGAAAAAAGGGGGAGGGGGCGTATTTGCTCTCTTATCCTTTTGGTCTCTTAAAAAGAGCACCGGAGCTTCAATTTTCGTTCAGACGATCCCTCTCCTTATATTTAAGGACTACAGGGTCGATATGATCACCCCTGAGAAAAAAAACAAATAAAAAAAACAACGACAAATAAACACGCGTCCATGATCTTCTTTTGGAAAAAAGATGTGATTCATCACAACTCTTTTACTTATAGGGGGTCTTTCCCCCTTGTTTTGGAAATCGGGTAAATTTCTCAGACAGGTAGCTTTTGATGGGTAGACTAAACATAATAAGACTTATATTTTGAATCACTGTTTTGGTTACTATTGAGCCGGGTTGCTCCTTATTACAGTTCATTACCAAGAACAGTTTGACTATTCAAACTAACAAAATTCATCTTGTCTCCTTGGCTACTTTCATTATGATTTGATAATATTCAGAATGCAAGTTTTGTTAACTTTTTTAATCTGAGCTGGTAATGAGGATGCATATCAGTGGCGCCATTTTGGGGGGGGGGGGGGGGGGGCCCCCAGGGGGGGGGGCCATGGCCCCCCCTGATTCTGGAGGGGGCCCAATTTCAACCACGTAATTCTTTGTTTATTCGTCGTTGTTCTACTTTTTCTCTCTTTTTTTACCGTATTTCTACTGTGAATTATTACTGAATAGCAAATTCAAGATACTCGACGATTATTGCCTTTCAAGAAAGTATCCTGTTTTTGCTGTTCTCCCTAATTAATTTATGGTCACCCTTTTGGCAGGGGTTTGTAAAGTCCTTTCTGGGCTCTGAGTACTTCTGTGACATTGAAGTCTCTCCAGTGATTAATGAATCCCGTCAGTCGGCACATTTATGTGTAGGCTAACATCTGGAAAAGAGGGTATCCAGACCAGGGTGTCATCCAGTTTTGTATTT